>NW_010512398.1:0-30003 GCF_000687285.1 Phaethon lepturus
TTTCCTTCTCTCTTTCTGTCCTATTAAACTGAATTTATCTCAACCCATGAAGTTTTTTTCTAATTCTCTCTCCTGTCCCACTGCAGGAGGGGGAGTGAGTGAGCGGCTGCGTGGTGCTTAGCTGCCAGCTGGGCTAAACCAAGACATTAACAAAGACCTAATATTTAAACTGAGACAAGTCTAGTGAGCTAGATTAGCTTGAAGGAAAGAAGCAAGGCAATTGTATTGCAAATATCCGTCTGTCCATGTCTTGACAAAAATTTCTGAATCCCTCAACCTGACCTGACAGAGAGCCTGAAGAGTCAAGCTTTGTGAAATTTTGTGGCTAGATATTAATTAATTTATACTGTCCCTTTTCTCTCTGATGCTTAAGCAAAAAAAATAAAAGTTTAACAATATGTTTAAGTGAAATAGGAAGAATCTTTTAGGATTCCATGTTTTGGGGAGCAGGGTGGGAAATGTAGTGAACCAAGTAATGGAAAAACAACAAATGGAAAAGACTCATCATAAGCTTCAATCAAATTATTCTCTAGTTCCAACAGTGAGCCAGAGACAGCAGTAACAGGTATAAGAACAAAGTTATCTCAGGAACCTCAGAATCTGAGGAACAGGAGGGGGATAAGGGGAATTATTAACCATTCTTGCAAAAAAATGACAGGTTTTCTTCTCAGAAAAAAATAAGTATAGCAAAGGAAAAGTCAATAGAAGGAAAAATAGCATCAGCATGAATGCTTGAAGCAAGACCTATATCCAGGAAGCTAACAATGTGCAATGCCTGATATGGTCTGCTTAAACTTTACAGAGAGGCTGCAGAAGGCTGCCTATGGGAGCTCGCCGCTGCACAAGGCCCTGGGGTTCTTTCCAGCAATAATATGTTCTGAGGTTTTTCCTTTAATTTTTCGAAAATAAGCATAGAGGGCAAAAAAACAGCAAACAGCTGTTGTAGCATGGCAGGTGATATTTATATTTTTTTTTTATTCTGAATGATAATGGCAAAGGACTAAATCCTGCCCTTTTTCACACCGGTGTCTAGGTCCCATCAGAGTCATCTCAGCATTATGAATAAAACTTAATTCTCCTCTTCCAGGTTAACAAAATTTGTTTTGTGATGTTAGCAATAAAGAGTACAGGACAGCAGGGTTTAGGAGAGGAAGGGAAGAGGAGGCTGGGAAACCACAGGGCAAGGACTGGCTGAGTTTCAGAATGGGAGCTAAGAAGGAAGAAGTTAAGTTTGGGATCTTTATCCTCTCTTAATTCCTCCTTGCTGTCCACACACTTTCAAGGTTCACAGATCTGCACCTTACCCTTCACTCTGCGTACAGCTGTACTTAAATCTGTCTCCTGGAAGAAACTCCATTTACTGTTTACCTTGCCTGCCTTCTCACTGTCCAGCTGCCCCCAGCTCTCACCTAAGTCTGGAAAAGGGACAGATCTGGGTTCATTCATCCTCTAGAATGGGGAAAGGATGGGCCACACCTGATAAACCTGGCTGAGTGATTGCTCCTCCTGCAGAATTTCTTTGAAGCGTGGTGAATGTGACTTCCCACACTCCACCTGTAAGGGCAGGAGCAGCAGCGCGTCTAAGAAAGAGTTTGGAACTGGTTGTTCAGGAGGCTTATGGTGAAGGCAAAGTAGAGCTTGCTAAAGCAAATAGGGGATGGTATCACAAAGATAAAAAAAGAGGGAGTGGATTTTATGCATTGTAAGATCGGTTGGTAATAGAAATGGCTTGTGCCCAATGGCAGGATTTGGAACATTTGTTCATTCACTTTTTACATTCTAATATCATGGAAGTGTTCCTATTTGTAGTAGAAAATGTCTCAGTATAAATTAAAAATGTAACACTTATTTGCTAGACTAAAGATAATGAAGAATATTTAACCTGAAATTTCCCAAGAAAGACAAACAAATATGGAGAATTTTTAATGGACTTGCAGGAGGAAAACTAAGGGAAGGCTGGGGTCATATGGTCAATTTTGGGACTGATGATTAAAAACAACCCCCAAAACCTAGCTAAGAGGTGATGTGGGATGCCTCATTCATTCAGAACAACTCTGGAAGACCCAGAGTTAATCCTTGGAGGTCAAGCAAAGGAAATCACTCAGTTTCAACCAACTCCTGCAATGCTCAAAAACCTATCACGTTGTACTAGTTCTGAGCTACTGTTCTTACTTTGCTGAGAACGGCTTACCGGAAGGTATAGTCTTCAGTTGGATTATTTGGATCCAATTCACTTTTATTAACTATAGCAGTTGAAAGTGAGCCACAGTTTACTGTGAGCCATTGAATTAATTAAAATTTGAAACTTGAGGAGGCCATAACTGAAAGTGGATAACCATGTATGCATTATTTCTCTTCTTTCCCCCGACCAATTCCCAACAAATCTACAAAAAGCAGCAAACATTTCATTAACAGGCTTTACTTCACCTTGATATTCCCAGGCTGACATATGGTTGGGCTTTCACCTATCTTGCCCTGTTTTGCCTATATCTTTGACATTAATTTGAGCTATTTTCAGTGAATTATGGTTTAAAATATGTTAACAACCTAATGATTTTTGTGGTGCTGCTAAGTCATGAATGTAGATTCATTTCTTAGATTAATATGAAGGCTGTTCACCCTCATCACATGTCCCTGAAGGGAAAAATGATAGCACGGTCCACATGGATGCCTGGAAATCTCAGTGAGAGTTTAGGATATGGGGTGTGAGAAGGGACAACCAGGTGGACGTTATTTTCAGCTTCCACCAGAGGAATGCAGACAAAGAAGCTACACCTATAAATATGTTTATACAGTCCCAGCCAGAAGCAGTGCCCTGGCTTTCGAAATTTAAGGCAGATAAGCAAGGACCAACAGTAACTTCAGACTATTTGAATTGAGGAAACGTAGCACTGACAAAATGGGCAAAACACAAGAAATACAGTGTCATGTGGCAGGCCAGTTAAGATTAATCTTAATCAGTTAAGATTAATTATAATGCATTTTAGGTTAGCTTCTTGTAATTATAATCATTGTATCATTACATGTTACTATAATTTTGATATTGCATTAAGTGTTTTATATAATGTTATCTCATTGTTGCAATATGCATATGCTTTGTAAAGATCTATACATTCATCAAGACCTCACACACATGAGAGGTTGGATGGGAGGTGTGGGCCAGGCGGATTCGCAGCCCAGGCGGGAGCTCTCGAGCCTGGCAGTAAAGAAGGAGCAATGGGAGGGTGAAACCTGGGCTTGCCGGTGGAAGCAAACATGGTACTGCAAGAACCATAAGCACAGGGAAACTACCAAGAAGGGGAAATGTATGCACAAACTGCTGCAGTAGAGCACACCACTGCAGGACTCTATGGGTGAAATTGTAGCTCTTTAAATCAGCATGAAATTTGCCCTTGAATTCAATGTAGCAAGAATGTCCCCCTTTCTTATCAATACTACTTTGTTTGCCTGCTAAAAAAGTGCTGTTAGGTTTTGCTAAGTTTTGGATTTCTGCTTTTCAATTCTTCAGTAAATTATAAAAACGAAAAACAAAAATTTCAATTGAAAGCACATGGAGTTCCTGAGTGACTGGCTATGCATCGATCACACCCTTTACAAAAGCTGAGCACAGGAAACCAAAGAAATGAGTAGACAATATAATAAATTCTTAGACTTCACCCATCATAAACAAATGCATTACTTAAGTGCAAAAACATTAATTTGCTGTTGCAAAACAACTGCTCTCTCTCATGAACAGTAGGCTTTTAATATAAAATTTTCATTTTGTCATCTGATATTTTTAAGTGACAGCATTGATAAGGAAGCCTCCATTAATAAGCTCTGTTTAAATAATTTCATTCTTTCAGAATGATTTTGAATTTACAATTAACAGGAAGACCTTGATAACCGAATGGGTCAGTTTCTTAGCAAGTACAGGTAGAAACCAGGTGTTTCAACTGAGAACCATTTTTTGTCACTTATACCTTCCCTTTTTAACCAGAAGTTTTACAGGAACAAAGCTAATCTCGGAGTATTAGACAGTTTGTTTCAAGACATTATTGAAGCTCGCTCTGTTTTTCCTTTTGTCTGAGCTAAGAATTTCGATACCCAAGGTTATATCAAAACATAGATGCCTTAAGTATGTGTATGCCTGTAATGCCATGATTACCTGTAAGACCCCCCACATTTTTGTCTTATTTGTCTGACAAACCTCTCTCCTAGTGCAGGAAAAAGAAAATTATGCAAAATCTTAACTGTCACTTAAATCTAAATTTCTCATTTTTGTGGTTACTAACGGGAACAGAATGTTGTGTTGTTTGAACAAATCCCTAGAGACTGAGATAAAATACTTTCAAAAGGATATGAATTGTTCCTATTAATCTCAATGGCATGTTAACTGTGATATAAAGTAAATTGGGTACTGCTGTTTAGCCTTTCTTACATAAGAACAAAGTTAAAAAGTGTCTATCAACTAAATTGATAGACATAAAATGAAAAATGAACAAACGAAGGACACAATTATGCCACTACCTGTGGAACTTGTCTACACATGGCTTCAGCATATAAAAGTAGACTAAAGAACAAAAGAGGATTAAAAAACTAGATACACTTATATAAAAATAAAGGGAAAATTCACCACTGACAGAAACTTGAGACAGAAAAAAAGTCATATAATTATCCCGTAGAAGAGTTTTACATCTATTTTTCAAGTTTGTCTGATTCTTGAAGTATTAGTTAAGATCTATACAAGTTGCATAGATGACAACACCTGTATATGAAAATTCAAACTGTGTTCTTAAAGAGTAAGAGACCTAAAGGAAAGGGAGAGTAACATATCCCAGGGTTTGAGTCCTAAGAAATTCTGATTACAGCCTGTAGCTACCAAAATTACTCAACTGAAGGATGAAAAGTCTCTTCACAGAACCAGAGAAGCTACACTGTCTTTAAGGTGGAATTTGTTTTACAAGCTTGACTACATAAATGTTGTCCAGAATGATTTTTAATTTTTAATGTTTGTCAAGAGATTTTGATGAAAAGCTTGTTGGCCTCATCAACGAGAGAAAATTGTATCAGCTTTTGCAATACTGTAAAATTATAAAACTTTTGTGGAAACTAATGTGAAAACTTACCAGGTTAAAAAAGGGATCATCTTAATATACATAAATTATTCATTCAAACCTGGTCATATAACAAACTTATCAAGGCAATGATGCCTTTCTGCAACGGAGAACTCAAGGTTTGAATCCAGAATATCTGTTTGGCACTGCTACTTTTGTAATAAACTATTAAATAAAACTTATAAAAAATAGCTAACTATATAGTTATTATTTATATTATTATAGTTATTAAAGTGACTTAGTGAAATATTCTCCCCCCTTCCCCTCCTTGAAGGACTACACTCATGAATAAGTCTTTTTAGATGGTGTACCTATTTGTGTCACATGAAAAAGTTTAACAAGATGAACAAAAACAATCCTGAGACTACAGGAAGCCCATGATATCTCTGGCTTTCCAGACCACATGAAGTTATAACCCTTTGTCCTTTACCTGTACCCTTTTGATTGATATTTCATTAATGCAATGGGACTTGTATAACAGTGTATTTTATGTTACAAGAGTATCATTTTGCATAATTTTAAATGACAGCATAGCATTACATCTTTGTGTCACATGTATTGAAATTTAGAGGACTTCTTCATTTTGTGAAGACTTCAGGGATAACGTAGCAGCAGTGAGATGGATGACAACATTGAGCTTGCTCACAGGTAACTTTTGAGCACCCATCTCTAATCATGAAATTCAACATGCTGAATTAAGTGCCCAACTCTCCATGGTTAAGACAATTCAGTTCTCTGAAACGGGATAAAACAGCTGACTATAAAGAGCTTCTTCAGTTCAATGAAAGGCACCTCTACACCCACTGGGAGTGGCAAAGAGAGGGACCTCTGCATCTGGTTCCTGAACAGGTGTCTTTAGTTTTTGGATCTGAGCATCCATGATGGACTATTGACCTCTTGTTTGTCTCATGTTCTGGCTACCACAAGTCCAAAAGCAGAGACTCCAGTTATGTTATGTTATTGCACATGATTTGAAAAACAGTCTGAGAACCTGCAGAATTCAAGGTGACTCCATAAGCCTGAAACCATTTTTAAAGGAAGAAACAGTTGTTTTTGACGGTCTGTCACAGAACCGAAACGTTTCACTCCACAGATCTATATACTGCATACACTACCTCGTGCTTCATGTTGATCATTTCTTTAGATGCTTTAACAATCCCCAGGATGTTAAAAATTCCACCCGAAGATTCAAAGAATTGGGATGAGATTTAATATCCTACCTTCCTCCTTTAAAATTGTTACTCTGCTATTTCCTAGATTTCGTTGCTTTTTTTTTTTCTCATTAACCTTTGGTATATGCTGAAGCGTGTTACTGATACTGGCAATCCAGCACCAGAGGATTCCCCATTGGCAAAACCACTCATCTAAAGTAAATGGAAGTCATTCGCCTCATACAGAATGTTTTTAAATAGTAGAGATATTGATTATCATGCTTTCAAGATCAATAGAATAAGACAAAAGAACAGGGACTGACAGAAAATACTGGGAAAATAGGCACTTAGTGCTCTATGCATTTGTTTTCAAAAAATTGTTGTCTTCCCAGATATATCAGTAATTTTGATAAATTGATTTCATTGCTTCTGAATTTCCCATTGGAAGCTCTTCAGTGGATAGAATGTAGGAGTCTAGAAACAGATGTGTTTTTCAAGGCAATCACAATATGTAACCAACCTTTCTTTGTTTGCAGGTTAGATCCTCTTCCCCACATCTTTTAGATGACATGCATCTACCATAACGCATTTACTGAGGACCCAAAACCTTCACAGAACTTCCAGTCTTCAACCATTTTAAAACTGGTGGAGCCCCTCCGTAGATCAGCGGTGCTGAATGCATCACAGTCCTGCCAGTTAGACCGGTAGCTCAGCAGGGCACAGAAAATGTGCTGCTGATACTTTCTACCGGGGTGAGGTTATAACAACGCAAATGATTTGGATGAAGATTTCAACTCTAGACCTTCCCCGTTGGTCAGAACCCTGCCATATGAGCAATAGTCTGGTAGTCCAGTCCTGCTTTTGCAATTTTGTGCCCCAATCCTATAGATCAACTCACTTTAAGCCTAGCAATTTTAGTACTGAAGGCGATTCAGCCTGGTTTGGTAATGACAGCTGCTAAAATCACAGGTACTTTCTGAACCAGCTCATAAAATCTCTGGTCCCTTTTCAGGAGATCGTGCCACCAGTGTTCAGCTTGGCACAGCAATGGGAAATCAGACCTGCTTAAGCTTCGAGCCAGAAGCACGACAGCTTTGTGTCTTGGGGCAAAAATAATGTCAGGGCAGGTGTCCCTGTCCTAGCTCTGCCTGTGGGAGAGGCTGATGTCCCTTTTCCGGCAAAGAACTGGAGAGCTCATACAATCCCCGCTTGCCCTAGCAGCTCTATAACCATTTGCTGTTGAAACTTGCTACTCTTTCAAGAAAGAGAGATCCCAAACAGCAAATGGAGAGGAAAGCTGATGACAATGTGCTGTGAGATTGATTGATCTATCCATGAATCTATCCATCTTTTTTTTTTTTTTTTTCCTTCAGTGACCATTACACTCCAGCCAGCCATGGCTCCTTGTTCTTCTAGAGTGTTAACTGTCTGGTTTTCTCTCCATCAGGGTTAACAACATGCCTGCTGGCAGTTTTTCATCTTTCACAGGTGTTAACTGCCCTTTACCTCTCAAGTCGCTCAGCTGGTCAGCAGTTTTGCGAGACCCGATGAAGACGCTGCATGCCGGAGAGCTCCGGTATTATTCCTAGCTGGTTCTGAATTAAAAAAAAAAAAAAAAAAAAATTTTACTTTTCTACCCCCTCGACTCGTAGAGGGACATGGTGTACGGAAGCGCAAGAGCCGGCCAGGGAGCGGGTGCTCGGGCGGGTGGGGAGGGATGTGCCGGAGGGATGCACTGGGGGATGCGGGTCCGGCTGGGCTCTGCCCTCCAGCTTCGGGCTACCTGTCACTTCTAATGACTTCTTCTTCAGCTATTAAAAAAATTTTACTTTTCTACCCCCTCGACTCGTAGAGGGACATGGTGTACGGAAGCGCAAGAGCCGGCCAGGGAGCGGGTGCTCGGGCGGGTGGGGAGGGATGTGCCGGAGGGATGCACTGGGGGATGCGGGTCCGGCTGGGCTCTGCCCTCCAGCTTCGGGCTACCTGTCACTTCTAATGACTTCTTCTTCAGCTATTTCTGTGTCTGAGCAGCATGGCCTGCAGGTGGCCTAGTAGCTAGCTGTCTCCCGAGCTGCCGGGGAGCTGCCGATGTGTGTGACCTGAATTGCAGCGCTTGGGCTGTGGGCCCTGCTTTACATGCAGCGTGCGTAAGCAGGAGGCACAGAGCAGCCCTGCTGATATGGCTGGTGTGTAGCAGTTATTGCTTCAACACTTTTAGACACAGCACCTCTGTAATTTGTCTCGACGTGATATCATCTTTTGTCTCAGCAAACTGACCCTTTTATCTGTCTTAGTTCTGCTTTCTCTAGCGCTTCCCGTTTCGTGCCAGCAGTGACAACGGGCAATGGCACGGGAGGAAAAAACAGAATATTCGGATGGCGTTAGCAGAAATAATAACCGACTTCAAAGTTATTCGCTGTTTTGAGCTGTTTGTGGATTTCTTGTTGGTTTGGGGATTTTTTTTTTAATTGAAGCATGTGTCTGCGTATGAGAAATGCTGCCTGTATTACATGATTCTTCTCATTCAGCTATTTGAAAACTACAGTGAATCTCACTTATGAAACGACATGTAAAGGCTAGATTACAGCTCCTTTTTAAAGCACTGCTTTGCATAATAGTTGCACTTTAAAACGTTTGGGTTTTGTCTTACAAGTATATATTTCTCCACACAGAGGCATGTAAAATGGCATATTAGAGTAGATATTGTTTTTTAATTGCCCTAATTGTCTTTGTGAGCTAATTGTTCCTTTGCACTTGTAGCTAAAACACTGGGGCTGATGTAGGTGGTTGTCTTCCCGAGGAGAATTTTCTATCCCCTTCTGCTCATGCCCTGCTCAAGTACGTCCAACTCTTCCCCAACAGAAGAGTCATTGGAGAGCAGCAGAGACCGACTCTCACGCTGAGGAATTTCCCTTCTGCAGTACGGACAGTTTATTGTGGCCATGGCAATGCAAACATTGCAAAATGAGATCACTTAAGTCATCTCTGCTTCCCCCTCCTGTTGACCCTGAGACATTATGTGGGAAATGAGGGGAGTTCAAGAAACCAAAAGAGAGCAGGCTTTCACATTAACTGAAGAATTTTATTTAACAACTAGATCATGAAACACAGTAAGTAAATAAAGAGTTATACAATATAGATTTCATATGGAAAATTAATATGCAACAGTGATACAAAATACATACCAATAATGATAATGTGAGTACAGAAGAGAAGAAAAAGCAAAACGCAAAGAGGAGAATACTGAAGATCAAAATTAAGATTATTTCAGAGAAACCAAGCAAGGAATTGCTAATTTGAATTTTCATCTAACTTGTGTTCAGCAACTAAATTTCAAGGAAAGGTTGAACAAGGAATACTGAACCTCTTTTCAGTTATCGTGGTCAATAAACAGAATTTTTCCATCTATGCAAATTAATTCGATATAATCAATCCATCTTATCTCAGCTAAGCAACGGCAAAAATTATCTTTGTTGGTTACTTGCCAGCCAAGCTGCTGCTTTTTACCCAAAGAAATTCCCACCTCATCTCTGTCTCACACCTCTGGCATTTTTAATCCTATAACTTTCACTTAGCCTAATGCTAAATTGATCTAAACTGCCTGTAATAGTAACTCACGTACGTTAAACTACTGTTCATATTCTCACCCTAGTATATCTCTCAGGTTTATCATATGTGACGTGCTATATTATCATAAATTAAATACTATACCTAGACCAAATAAAGGAGTTAGAATTAAATGATAGGTCTATGCTGTTCCACAAAGAAGATTTTAGGATTTAGGTTGGAGAGTATCTCAGCCTAATAATAATAATATTATCACCGGTTTTACCACTTGCTTGTTTTGGGTTTTTTCGATTCTCACTGTAAATTGGTAGTTTGCAGGTAGAATTTTAAAAGTGGTACCAAGGGCTCCTGTGGCACATTCTTCCTCCTTTTTTATTGAGGGTTTATGAGACATGTCAGAGCAGTTATCAGCAGGTTACAACAGTGGCAAGGGGATTGCCGAAATAGCTTCTATGGACCTTTTTTCTTTCAACCATTCTCCAATAAAGTAAGGGCTGAAAATAGTATGAAAATGGCTCAAATAAACAGTATTACTGTTATAAACAGGGTTATATCACATACGAAACTGTTAAGGGCAAATATTTCCAAATATTCATTTTAGGATCTTGGAGGGGGGAGCTTTCTTTTTCCCCTCTCTCCTCTCACTCTCTGTCTCTACCTGCTTATTTCTGTTATATCAGAGGAATTTGAATTTCTATAGTTAAGGTTAAGCAGTGTTTTTCAGTCCATTTTCCAATCAGGGGATGAAATTCTGATTGTCTCTAGGCAATTTATTAATGACTTTAAATATTGCACGTATGTGAGAAACTGAGGCTGGTGGAGGAAAATACTGTGCCAGTGTTTGGGGATGAGAAAGCCGGTCTGAGCAGCAAGTGGGTCACGGGCAGGCAGCGTTCAGTGAACAGGAGCATCCGTGCCCGGCAGTGCCCCTCGCCTTTCCCTCAAGCGGAGTCTGGCTAGCGAACCTGAGCGGGAGCGAGCACTTCTGACCTTTATCAGAGCAACAAGCCGCGGCACCGGGGACCTCGGCGGCTGCCGGGTGCCCCCTTGCACCTACTTCTGGTGCTGCTGGGAGCGGGGAGGCGGTGGGCACCGCGTGTGTCGTCGCAGCCCGCGCGCCGCGGCACGCTGGGGAAGGAGCTGCCCTTTTCCCCTTCTCGCCAGGTCTGCTTCTGCTCTTCCGTGCCTTTTTGGAAGGATTTGGCTGGATTTGTTCAAACAGCATCTCTCTCGAGGGAGCTCCAGCTGGGGAGGAGCGAAGGTACCGGCATCACCCATCTTCATGCTCCAGTCCTGGCTGTCACAAGCATTTCTACACCCCTCCTGCGGTATAAAACTGTGTTCTGCCACCACATATTATAGCACATATACACATACAGCTTTGTAATGTGCAAAGAATCATGGTGGAGATGATTTCATGAAGTACATGATAAATGCGGTTTCTTCTGTAACTGTGATTTTTCACGAAAGTATGTGAGTGTATTCATACATATACATTTAGTTAAACCAGTACTGACCCTTTACAGGCATATGTAAATGCGTTTATGACAACCTATTTTTTTCTTAATTCGATTGTGAACAAACGTGGATTTTTGGAAGCAAAGAAACAACCGGATCCTCCAGTTTCCCACACAGCACAAGCCTGGGGATTTCAGCGAAAAAATGGCATACCCAGACAGAAGGGTATTCCTCTAGTAGCTCTAGAACTGGAGCATATCTTTGAGGACGATAGCTTATTCAAAATTTTCCAATGGTATAGCTCCATTGTGTCCCTTGCTTGCTTTCACTGTTACTGGGGGAGTCACATTTCCATTCTGGCATTGCCCAGTTTACCTTTAGATGCTCTTGTTACATCAAGCGTAATAGAAAATTCTCCACCTCCCCACTCTCTCACAGGTTTCTATTAAACCTCTGTAAGATGGGTATAAATCAGTTTAGTTTAATTGGTGTAAGTGTGTCCTGGTTTTGGCTGGGATAGAGTTAATTTTCTTCCTAATATCCGGTATAGTGCTGTGGTTTGGAATTAGTATGAGAATAACGTTGATAACACACTGATGGTTTTGGTTGTGGCTAAGCAATTGTTGTGCTTATATTCACTCAAGGACTTTTCGGCTCCCTGCGCTCTGCCAGCGGGGAGGTGCCGAAGGAGCTGGGAGGGGGCACAGCCAGGACAGCTGGCAAAAGGGTTATTCCCTACCATATAGCGTCATGCCCGGTACATAAACTGGAGTTGGCCGGGGGGCAAGAGTCGCTGCTCGGGGACGGGCAGTTGATCACCAGGTGGTGAGCAGTTGTTGCATTGTGCATCAGTTGTTTCTGTATATCCCTTTATCAGCATTGTTATTTCTGTTTCCTCTGTCTTTGCTGTCCTATTAAGCTCTTTTTATCTCAGCCCACGAGGGTTTTTTTTTCCAATTCTCTCCCTCATCCCACCTGCGGAGGGGGGAGTGAGCGAGCGGCTTAGTTGCCGGCTGGGGTTAAACCACAACAAAGTGTTTTAGTTGAAATTGGACTAATGGGTCTAGCTAATGGGTGTTGCTTAGTCCAAACCGTCTAGATGACGCGGCTTGCCGTTGTGACGTGTGCCGAATGCCCCCCCGGGCTGCCCGCCTCGGCCTGCCCCAGCTGCACGGGCTTTCGCCGGGGCTGGAGCAGAGGCACGTGTCCTTCTCCGGGCAGGGGCGAAGAGTAAGCAGAGGAAGAGTTACTAGAGCTGAAGTGCTGTAACTCATTAGCTGCCATAATTCGATTTACTGTTTGAACTCTACTGAAGTCTCCCCAGGGAAAAGGTGTGTTTTTAACTGTGTTATCATCCTTTTGTAGACACATAGATTGTAATTTAATGCCCATCAATTGCCTAGTGTTAAGTTCCTCACTTACAATTACTTAGACTGGATGAAATGTGTCCAAATGAATAGTGCCTCATCTATATTGAGATTGTAATACATTAAAAACCTCTTTTATCTTGGCAAGGCAAAGGTTAACTTTAATTTGTAAAACATTTTGCTTTAGCAAAGTGTGTGTCTAGAAAAGACCTGTGCAGAGAAGTTCCTTGCCTATACGGACAGAAGAGTGTTTTTGTCAAACCTGCAGAAAGCAAGAGTGAAGAGTTACTACTGGAATGGTGTGAATGTTTTTTTATTCATAAAAAATAACATCTAAAATGAAATGAAGCCTACAAATGAATGAACAAACAAGTGCTAAGAACAAACCCCCATAAAATGCAGAGTTTTTGATAGCTCATTCCCCAACTATTTTTATTTTTCTCCTTGCTGGGTATCACTTCCCCTTAAGAGAGCTGGCAGAAGGGATCACACATCCACACTTTGGCTGCTGCCGGCAAAGTCTGGAGCGGTAGCTGAGATCCCTCCTCCCTCCCCGTGCAAGCCAGGCTGTTCGCGCTGGGCTGGCGGAGCACTGACACGTCCTCCTTTCCTGCTTGCTCTGCTGCGGGAGAGGTAACCTCTGCAAAAGGTGAGACACACCGCTGGGGTAATAACTGCAGGAGCCACCAGAGATCATCTACAGCAACCTTTCTTTCCTGCGTGCTGAAAAGGACTTTCTGCAAGGAAAGGATTTTTTTTTCCCATGACATATTAACATGAGGTATTGTTCTGACATATAAAGCTAGTGAAATTAATTAACAAAATCTGGGCTACTAACAAGGGGAACTACTTTTAGTTCCTAAACTCAAAACACTTAAAAACTCTTCAGTCAGTATTTACATTTCAGCTGATGTTTCTGTGACAGAGATCCTTGTTAAAGGTTCATAGCTCTAAAAATACAGCTCTCAGAGATGGGGTAAGTCCCCCCTGCCTCTTTCACAACTCAGATATATATGCTTTTCACAATTTTAATTCAACCAAACTCTGTCATCTTATATATCATGATTAATGGTCGGGGATACATCCTCGTCCGTATTCTTACAAGCAGCAGATGGGCATCGTTTAATTCCTGGCTTTTTCTGGCATTTTTCTTCAAACTTTACCTAATGCTTCATTTTAATGCTGTGTAGAAAACCTCGTTCTCAGCTCAGGGCACTATTATTCTGACCGTGATATGTGGACTATGACAGAAGCTCATTTTATCCTGCCTTATTCCCTCTGATACTCTCTTTCTCCTTCCTCCGCCTTAGCCCTCAGTCACTCCATGCCCCCTGCTCCGCTCCAGATCCTCGAGCTTTTCTAGTCTTGCTGCTAGCATTTCTCTCACGCTTTTGAATCCTCTCAATGTGTGGTCCTTAAAATCCAACTCGTCCTGCGTTCGGTGTCTCCCACCTTAGACCGAACCCTGCTCCTCTCCCGCAGGTAGGGCCTGGGGAAGAGACGAGCACTACCCAGCAAGGCCAAGTTTGTGATTCCTACCCCTTGGCTGTCCCGGCCTGTGTCAACCTGCCCGTCTCGGCTCTGCCCAGCTCAGCTATAACCTTTGTTTGGGGCTTCCGTTTGTTATTTTGATAATAACTAAACATCTGTATATTTTTTTGTCTTCCAACTCGTATGCAGATGTACGTACAGAAGAGAGGTCATATGGTGGTAAGATCCCCAAAATTGAAGTACTTGCAGTTTGAACGTTTCACTCATTGTAACCTCAAGATATTTGTTAATGGTGTCAGCACTTTGACATTTGTGTCTTTCCAGGGTGTTGATTCACATTTAAATATATAAGTAGGGATGTGGCAGGTGATGGAAGCAGGGAGGAGGTTTCCCACCTCAGGGATTGCAGGCTGCCTTCTGTGGGGATGGATTTTTCAAAGGCTCCGAGCACTCCTCTTCTAAAAATTATAACCTTCTTCAGATGTCTCAAAATCAAAGGGCCACTGAAGGAACTATAGGCTATTAATTTGTCTCAGTTTTTAATTAGGTAAAATTGCACTTTAGCCTTTCCCAGCCTGTGAGACTTTTGACTGTTTCCTTTGCATGTCTCTCAGTCTAAATGGCAAGTGTCTGGTGTTGCTGCTACCACCCGGAATGAGAACGACTTCTGGCAGCAATTTGCCAGTCCCTGGGGACTTGCGACATTTGCATGTCATCCTCCTCACCAGAGGAGTATGGCGTTAACGCCATAGATCTTCCCTCTGAGTCAGCACAGTGGCTGGCGCTAGTTAATACGGGGAAGGTATCAAAGTCACCTGATGGAATAAGTTATTCAAAAAGAAAATTTCTGCTTCACTCCTGTCAGTGAGCCTGAAGTGGTGACACCCATACCCCCCTGCAGCTGAGGGACGCGGAGGGGTGGCCCATGCGCCCACTCGCAGCAGAGCAAGTCCCCCTTTCTCCTTCCAGGTTTGTGCTACCCATCTCCTTCCGTGGGAAGCCCAGGTACCAGGCACGGGGTGGCCTCCAGCCCCTCACAGGGACTCACAGCAGATGGCAGCAAGGAATGCTGTGATTCCCCTTCTTGAGACAGTTGTAAATAATGCTGGATGTAGTTAATCCCTTCAGGCCTGATGATGACTTTGGGACAGTGAGTTTCATCTGCAATACGTGGGAGCAGGGAGAGTAAATGGTTGTTACCAGTTTTAACTCACTTTTCAGCTCTAGGTGGTCTGTCCCCTTGTTCCTCACCGCTGTCAGGGTCACCTAGACCTCTTGGTTTGCCACTCTTCTAGGCATGCTTTCTGTTTTTGCTAAATGTTTTCCATGTTGTGCAAATAGTAGTGCTGTAGTTACCAACCTTTTTATACAGGTAATTTTTAACATCTCCCAGCACCACTTTCCTAATCGCAGGGAAAGCTGGCATTATTTCTGTGCCTTGTCTTATCCTCTGAAGTGCTGTTTTCACCCGGCTGTTTGTGGACTTTTTACATCAGGAGATTGAGCTAATCCAGCATGTTCCTGGGCTCTCAATCAATTCCCAATGACCGGTTTAATTCCCAGTTTGTAGTGCCACACTTTTGTCAGCGCTAGATTTTATCTGCCACTGTGCTTCCCATTTGTCTACTGGTGGGATGCTTTATAGGCACTTCCAGCCTCTGTTATCCTCAGAGCTTTGTGTCAAATGCAAATATTGTGGTTAATTGCTATTTGCATTACAAGGGCGATTACATCTTGCTGGTTTTTAATTCCTGATTTATTTATGAATATTTTCAACACTGATTTATCATAGAGTCTTTGCCAAGGTGAAAATTGACTATTTGTTTTGTTACTTTGCCAGTGTCTAATCTGTGGCAGTTCTTTGCTCCTTGCCCAATGACTTACCCAATTTTCTTATTAGTCTCTATGAGGGATTTGTCAAAGGCTTGAAATTTCCAGTTTAAGGGAAGAGGCTACATTACTTCATTCAGTCTCCTGTTGACACATGCAAGCATTGGATCTGTGGAGACATGGCTTATCTTATTTTAGCTAGCCTAATTCATGTCATCATATGACATTCGCCTAGGTATGCGCTCATTAAGTTACGTTTGCTCAGCATCAGCTCCTTGGAACCACAGTCCACAACATGTTGCTGCCTTCATCAGGTGTGAAAAGGGTAAAGTATCTACACGTGTCTGCATATAACTGCACTTGCATATTGACTGAAATTGCTATTCTGGGCTAAATCCTCATGTGGACACGCTTAAGGTTTAAGAATAATTATACTGAAGTAAGTATTGTGGAATATACGTTAAAGCACTTTTGTCCCAGGGGTTTTCTACATGAGAAAGTCATATAGGTAAGACAAGAGTTTAAAATTAGTTTATTTTATGGGCACAGGGCTACCTCCAATCTCTTCTGTTTACCACTTGGTAAAAAAAAAAAATCACTTGGGAAGTGATTTTCAAGCTATCTGAAAAGGTTTAAAATACTCATATGTTACAAAAAATATTAAAACACTCAAGACATCTGTGTGTCCAGGTTTGTATTGTTAACTGGTATTTAAGATAATCTGATAAGGTGAAAGAAATGTTGAGACTAAAATCTCCAAATATTTTAAAGGGAGCATTCTGCCGATACCAGCTTGCCTTTGTGCTTGGGTGAAGGCTGATACCCGCTCTTGGTTCCTATCAGTATTACTTCCTCAAGCTGGTAAAGGCTACTGAAACGGGAACTTTGTGCATCTGTCCTTTTCCTAGTATTAAGCAATTCGTATGACATTTGTAGTTTTCTGATAGACTGCAGAGAAGCCAGATGCTTTATGGCTTTTCTACATTGCTGTTGTCAGATTCTTACAACTGAGTGAATACAGCATGAGAGCATAACAACAAAAGTCTGCGTTACACGTTCGCCTGTGCTAAATTAGATCTTGGGTCTCCAGAAAGAGACAGAAATTCTAGACGTTGCATGTCTGGGCCAAGACCATGAGTTTCATTCAGAATTCACTGACAGAAATAGTAACGACATGCTTTGAATTTGTTAGGGGTGTTTCCACATTTTCTATGATATTTTCAGAGAGAGTGCCACGGCGAGGCCGTTTGTATCATCCTCTTTCATACAGATGCAGTGCTACAGCAACTGTGATCTTTCTCTACTTTGCAAAGGAGAGCCGACAGCAAAAGACAGGGATCTGCTTTGCAACGGCTTTTGTGGTCGTGAAACTGAAGGAACTTGAATTTAAACCTGCTGTGAATGACTTTCCCAAGGGTGCCGTATCCCAGTAAAATCCACTGCCCTATTTTTTCATAGGATGTGTAATCAAATATAATGAGATCTATGATAATTTAAAAGTTCTGATTTGCTTAAAAGGGGGAAGGAAGCGTGTTGGAGCTCCTGAGCATGTCAACGAGTGACCCACCACTGAACAGCTGTTATTTGATGATGTGCTGTGGAGAAGCCAGATAATTTTTTCTCTTTCTACCCCACACTGTTAGGTTGCTTTACACACCTTCTGCCTCGCTCTTGAGTCTCTCAGTGACACACACAGCCCACAGAAGTTAGGGTAAGATCCACCACGCATCCATCAGTTCTGGGGGACAGAATTTACTAGATTGGTTTTGTATGGTTTTTCTTCTTCTTTTTTTTTTTTTTTTTTAATAGAGGAAAAATTATTCTCTGTGCTTCGTGGTAGAGTCATTCCACTGTAGTGAAGACCTGTGATACCCTGCCTATCCCCACTCTTTTTAACCCTTATATTGAATCTCTGCTGCACTGGCTGATGTAACTCCAAGCATGAGGGAGAAGATAGAATTGCCCTCCTTCCTAATGCTTTTCCTTACTGTCAGTTTTCTTCCACTCTTAACTTCTCCCTCAAGGGTCTAATGATATTAAAAGTATTTCCTGTACACTAATTTATTTCTGAAGACTAGCTTCTCTGTCCAAATATTTACTTCTGTCATTGCACAGACCTTCAGCTTTCTGATACTTCTGGGAGTGACACCTTCTGCTACTGTATAAAAGAAAAAATAAGTAGTTTTCGAGTGGCTCACTTGTCATTATGACTTTGAAAAAGAAAACTGCAAATCAAAGAGATTTTAGTAGTTGGATTGGCTATATTAGGAATTAAGTAGGTATGGGGGCATTATATTCAGGAAATAATTTGGACTTATTATTTTTTACAAGTGGAGCGAAGCGAAGGAAAAGCATGCAACCATGTACGATTGCCACCTTGCTTGTACACCTGCACAGCATATACCTGCCAAAGCAGGGGAGAATGCTGCCATTCCACTTTTTCACCTGTTAAGGTGTGGGTGATATGGGGCTACAGCTAATTAAGAAATTCTTTCAGAACAACTTTTCTGACAGACAATGCTGATTCAACAAAGTTGGAAGGTTTCACAAGGGATATTTATATATATCTCTCTAATCCAGTTTCACAGGATGTTATTAAAATGTTTGGTTTTAAAAGGTCAGCGCATTCTATGTTTGATATAATTTATAACATAGAAATTGAAATAGTAAAGCAGAAGCAAATAATCTTTTATGACAAATGTTTTTTGATTTTTTTAAACAAAATATTGCCTTTTTCTCCTTATATTCCAGTCTCAGCATATCCAGGCTTTCTCCAAGCCTAGACAGTTCAGTTTCAGCAAGCTTAAGCCAGGCCCAAAGAGTTGTGGTGAATGGAATTAAATCCAGTTGGCAACCAGTCACAAGTGGTGTCCCCCACGGCTCAGTATTGGGGCCAGTTTTGTTTAATATATTTATCAATGATCTGGATGAGGGGATCGAGTGCTCCCTCAGTAAGTTTGCAGATGACACCAAGTTGGGTGGGAGTGTTGATCTGCTGGAGGGTAGGAGGGCTCTGCAGAGGGATCTGGACAGGCTGGATCGATGGGCCAAGGCCAACTGTATGAGGTTCAAGAAGGCCAAGTGCTGGGTCCTGCACTTGGGTTACAACAACCCCATGCAAGGCTACAGGCTTGGGGAGGAGTGGCTGGAGAGCTGCCTGGTGGAAAGGGACCTGGGGGTGCTGGTTGACAGCCGGCTGAACATGAGCCGGCAGTGTGCCCAGATGGCCAAGAAGGCCAACAGCGTCCTGGCCTGTATCAGGAATAGTGTGGCCAGCAGGAGTAGGGAAGTGATTGTGTCCCTGTACTCGGCACTGGTGAGGCCGCACCTTGAATACAGTTTTGGGCCCCTCACTACAAGAAGGATGTTGAGGTGCTGGAGCGTGTCCAGAGAAGGGCAACGAAGCTGATGAAGAGGTCTATAGAACAAGTCTTACGAGGAGCAGCTGACGGAACTAGGATTGTGTAGCCTGGAAAAAAGGAGGTTTAGGAGAGAGTGTTTATGGCTCGCTACGACTATATGAAAGGAGGGTGTAGCAAGGTGGATGTTGGTCTCTCCTCCCAAGTAACAAGAAATAGGACAGGAGGAAATGGTCTCAGGTTGTGCCAGGGGAGTTTTAGATTGGATATTAGGAAAAATGTCTTCACTGAAAGGGTTGTCAAGCACTGGAACGGGCTGCCAAGGGAAGTGGTTGAGTCACCATCCCTTGAGGTATTTAAAAGATGTCTAGATGTGCTGCTTAGGGACATGGTTTAGCGGTGGACTTGGCAGTGCTAGGTTAACAGTTGGACTTGATGATCTAAAAGGTCTTTTCCAACCTAAATGATTCTATGATTCATTTAGTGGCACTATCCAACTATTCAACTTCTGTACAAGTTTCTATGCCTTTGTGAGAATATGGGAAAGATAGTAGCACAGATGTATACACATATATACACTTAGGCACGCTAAGACATTATGTGTGTCATTAACTCTATTCCTGGAAAGATTACTCCAATTCAATTTATAAAACCTATTCTTTATTTTCTTTACCTCCATGAGTACATACCTTCCTTGGAAATTGTGTCTTTCTTATCCACAAGATCTTTCCGTTCTTTATTTTTTAAGTCTCTTCAAGATGTTAAATGTATGATACTAATATTTGTTACAAAAAGTTGTAAATCAACCCTTTCTGAAGTATTAAAATACACTTAAAGCTGACAAGATTTCCACCACAACTTGCAAGACTGAGTGACTATGCAGAAAATTCTCAAATTATAACATTTTATCCCAACCAAATTGTATTTTACTATACAAAAAAAAAAGTCTCGTAAACACACAGTTAGCAGAAAAATGAAATAGATTACATTAATTGCCTTTGACAAAAGCACTCAAGTAAATGGAATTTATTGAAATTGTTGACACTAAGAAAAGAACTTTTACAGTGATAATTTCTTTAATGCTTCCTTTGAAGCCACTTGCAGAATATAGTGACTTCAGACACGCATTTATGGATGGTTTCATCCAAGTCATTGTTATTACTGAAGTGGGAGCTATTTTCTAAATAAAGGCTATATTATCTGTGTATCACAGGTCCTTCCGGAGGTTCAGAGACAGAAGGAACCCATAAGATCTGCATTATACAAGTCCTACAATGTCACAGATTAACTCCTGCCACTGCGTGACACACCAGGACCGCTCATCTGCTGCCCCGAGCTGCTCCGTTAGTCCCTGTCAGTAACACCAGGCCACGCTGCTAATTCTGTGGGCTTGTTTCCAAACAGTCTTCTCCCCAGAGCTCATGGCTTGCTTTCCTGGGCCATGGGGAGGAGAACACCTGGGCTGGTGGGAATGGGCGGGCGTGCGACCAGTGTGTGCTTCTGCCCTGGGGCACGCGGCTGGGGCTGGCATCTCCGCCTCTTTTATACGGCAGGACCTGACTTGACGAACAGGCAGTTAAAAAAGGAGTTTGCGAACCTTGGCATGGGTAAATCATCCAAATTTGTCCATTCATCTTTTAACCGATATGTATTTTATTGTTCTGTTGGAAAACTCTGTCAGGCAACGGAACGATTTTCGCCAAGCAAAGCAGCCTGTTATATATTTTCTTTTACTTTATCCTTGGAATTCAGCTGGCATTAAATAACAATATATTTATATTTATCTGCTTTTATTTCTTTGTTTCCAGTTCTGCAAAGTGTCCTTACATAGCAAACCACTTGAGAAGAGGCCTCTTACAGCCCTTTATTAGGACAAAGATGCTGGTGTATTTGTACAGTTGCAGTGAGATTTGGATGCCTGTACCTTGTACAATTAGCAAAGTCATATTCTCGAAAAAAAATTAGTTATACCAGTAGAAAAGAGGGATAATTATGTCAATACCAAGAGCAACTGCTAGCATAGCGGTTCCAGTCAAATACAGCTCCGCCAGCACAGGTTTCTCCATGGGTGTCTGCAGCAGACTCTTCTCTCTGACTGCCGTCCGTCACGGAGGCACGTGGTGAACGGCCCTCCCTGTTCCCCAGAAGAAATGGCCTTAAGAATATGCATGGCGCTTTTCTGAATTATGGTCTCTGCTTTTAAATATATATAAATGAGCAGCTTAACAAGGGAATTTGCATTCTGCAGCCCTCAACTGGAGCCCTACCTTTAAATTCAAGGTGATGTCTCTAAAACAGCAACATTTTTCTTCCGTGATTGCACCTACCTGATGTTCCTGCAGGCACGTTTCTGAATGCTAGACATCACAATTTGCATATCTATTTTAACTCTTTTAAATTGTGTCTTTACAACAATACGATGACAGAATTTATCATCCCAAATGGCATTCTGTTTCTGGGAGGTCAGTGCTTTGTGATTTTTGTTTGAAATACCACAAGAGTTACAGCTAAGGGCAGGAGATGAAAAATGACTGGATACCTTACAGTCAGCATCAGGAACCTCCACAAAGGAACAGCAGCAACATGTTCATCTCTGAACTCCGTAGGATATCATTAAACACTGCTTTCATATGTCATTAAATAAATACTTAATATTCTGGTTTTTGTTAAGAAAACCATTTAGGAATCACTATGCTACACTGGATTGGTATAAATTTATCTAATAGATTTTTATGTCCCTGACAGCAGCCAATACTGGCTGTTTCGGAAGAAGGTACGAGAAACATATTAATGATCAATTATGGAAGAATCTGCCTTTTGGGCAGCAATTCACAATTCTTATATGCTAGTCACTTTTAGCAAAACTGATACTGCTTGCACCATACTGCTACGTGCAGATATGAATAATGGGATTAACCTTATGAGCGTTCTTTGAGTAGTTCAATGGTTTAAAAGTTGAGGTGGTCCCTGATTAAATAAATTACAATCAGTTAGGGGTTTTTTATACTTTTCAGGGGGGTGGTAAGCTAAAGGGGGCTTCATGGCTATGAAGTAAATGATACTTCAGAGTTCCCTTCCTGTATCTAGAAAGGGCCTGAAACAATCTTTCTGGCATTATATTATTCAGGACCCTGAAGAACAACTCAGGGACGTGTGTCTTGTTTGCATCTTTGCCAGCCTCTGCTCATTTTTGCGGCCTTTGCTTTGTGGCTGCACTCCTCACTGAAAAATCTTGCAGGATGAGATCATAGAATCATAGAATAGTTTGGGTTGGAAGGGACCTTTAACGGTCATCTAGTCCAACCTCCCTGCAATAAGCAGGGACATCTTCAACTATGTCAGGTTGCTCAGGGCCCCGTCCAACCTGACCTGGGATGTTTCCAGGGATGAGGCATCTACCACCTCTCTGGGCAACCTGGGCCAGTGTTTCACCACCCTCATGGTGAAACATTTCTTCCTTAGATCTAGTCAAAATCTGCCCTCTTTTAGTTTAAAACCGTTACCCTTTGGCCTACCAAATGATAGGACAGAAGCTTCTTTAAGATGCTTCTTCCGGACCTCGAGGTCCATGTTTTGTAGGTCTGTGTCCCTGCATTGCACATGATTAAACAGGAATCCTGTTAATACTCCTTGACAATTTCTATTTGGTCATTTGTCTGAACCTAACAAACCCTGTTATCACCCTTGACTTCTGATCACGCTAAGATGAGGGCACTTTTTTACCTGCTGAATAAGAGTCTATGTCTAGTTTTATTTTGCAGGGTTTTTTTAATTCTATTCTCAGACTGATTTTGTGGGAATGGTAAAGAGATCATGTAGTAAAGTTTTCATATTTAAACAAATTTTAAGATGGGAAGAATGTAGAAGAAATAGTAATTTTCAGTGATTTTCCTGTATCCCCTGCTGGAGTGTCTTGCTGGGAAATAACTTGGTTCTCAGTTGTCTGAGGGGTTTTGCACATCTGAAAAATCTTGAGCTCTGACAGGAAAGGGAGAGAAGAGGAATAGAGAGATTGGTATTACATCCTAGTGACTTTCCATCCTCTAGGGATAGTGTCTGACATGAGTTAGACCTACTTAAGTTTTACATCAGGTAACCTTTACTCCTTTGCTTCTGGTTTTGGGACATTTTTTACAGTAATACGGTCTTAGGGCTGCACTTTTGTGTTGAAAAAGCTGTTCTGAGTCATTGCATCCCCTACAGGAACTTGAACCGAAAAAAGATCCCATTCAAGCACAAAATTCAGTGGGGTTTGCTGCCGAAACACAGTTGGCTGGGTAGGCTGCTGCAGCTGGGGACGGGGCTGTGGGTCAGGGATCTGCAGGGTTTAACTTCAGAGGGGATGGAGCCGCTCAGCTGCCACTCGGGAAGGCACACGTGAGACAGGGAGGGACTGAGGAGGGGTCCGATACGCCGCTAACCCCGAAACGGTGACAGCACTGAAAAAGCAAATCTGATTCTTATAACCTTTGTGTCTCTTCTGAATACTGTCCGAGTCGCTAGTCTACATATAAAAAAGTGAAATGCCATGCGAGTCCCCTGTGTATTGGTCTTTTCCCTACTGTGCTTAGTGACTGATCAGTTATAGAAAATAGGTACAGCTCTTTGATAATGCTTATGTAAGTACCTGTTTAGTAATCCTTCTCTGAACATCACATTTTAGCTGGTGGAATTTATTCACATTTATATTACAGAGACATCAGCTAGGTTGTAACTGTGTTGCGCTGGGTACTGCAAAAAGAGACTATCAGCCTGCCACATGAATCCTTGCTCCATATATTTATTTTATGAAATATATCTTCTATATTTGCATTAATGGGAGGTGACAGAACATTGCAAAATTGACCAGCGATTTACAGCCTCTTTATTTTTAAATTAAAAACATAAATATGCTTCTGTGTAGCAAAAGAAAAGTTTGCTAAAATGAATTCAGAATTACTTAACAAGTTTCCTTCCTTCCACCCACAGCTATAGAGGAATTTTCCATGAAGATATAGAAACAATTTGGCTTTTAAAAAATATCAAGGAATTAATGAAGAAATAATCACTAGCTTTTATCGTTTTAGGCTAATATAGCAGTAGATGAAAGATTAACTTTCAGTGATACATAAATAATGACTCAAAACTCACAAATAATGCCCCTGTCAGTTATCAAGGAATAAAACATCATTTTAACAGCCAAACATAGACTGACACCTTGGGACTATCATCTGCTCAGTATCCTATGTGAATAGGAATAAAATTTGACTTATTTTGGCGTACTTAGCAGCACTAGCATTATAGCATAATACTTTGTATTTGCAGATGGCGTGTTTAAGTACTTCCGTTTTAACCTATCCTTAACCCAAAGATGGGCAGTAAGTAATCTAGCGTGGGTGGCAAGGCTACAGAAGGAATAAAATAAACATTTCTAATAATTATATTATTTTTTTCTCTTAGACCAGTTTCCTAGGAGTTCTTGGTAACATATACTTTAAAGCTAGATTAAATCTTACAAACAGTTAAGTATTAGGTAGAGTTTGATATAGATTCGACATAAATAAGAGAATTGTTCTCACTAGCTAGAACATTTTACAAAATTTAGCATTTCCTTTATTCATTCCATGAGATAACAACCTTAGTGTTTGATTAGACATTTGTGCAAGATATAAATGTTGAATTTTTGTCTTTAATTATTAACTTTTTAAGACTAAGCCTTCCAAATATTCCAGGTTATAATTCTAGGGTGTATAAACTTCAGCCTTTGCAACAAGTCTACCATTTCAGTGCTAGTACTAATGAAATACAAATAGTCTGTCTGTATTCTGAAAAAGAAAAAATCTTGTAATGAGTGGAAGGGATTCCTGGCGACAGCAGTCAAAACTTGATTCTGCATTTACAAAAAACCCCTAAATGTTGTAATCTCTAAGTCCTTTGCCTCACTCCAGCTGTCCATGAGACAGCTTTTGAATCCACCAGCTGATTTCAGCCACATTTAGAAGGAGAATAGAACTGTCAAAGATAATAGATGACGGGATAAAATTGAAGAGCCCTATTATGGCTCCCAATCAGCAACATGAGTTCAGCACCTATTACACATCAGAAAATGATCATGGGATCTTAACATTGGGCTCCACAAAGTGCTAGAGGATCAGGATTCGGTAGTTCTGCTGCTTTTAGAACTAGTTATCAATAAAGATGAAATTGAAGTTACTATATGTGTGTCAGGAGAAAAATTCAGAGCGCTGAATTTGCTTGGTGTTCTGAAAGAGCTGATGCACAGTCAGAAGTGGGATTGTTCATGATCCAGCCTGTAAAAGATTTTTAAGCAGGCTACAATTGTATGAGAGGTTTGAAGAACAGCAAATGTAGGCCTTACATTTAGGGAGAGAGAAAAAGAAAGAGAGACGGGCACTTTTGTCTGAGTTCAAGGAAGGAAAAATTGAAGACATGGAGGTAAGTGGAAGGTAGAAGCAAAAAGGTATACTAAAGATAAATTTGGCCAGACCAGTCTGCTATCTATACCTAGCAAAGCAGCTTATTTTTAGACACAGAAACCACAGTTAAGCTAATCTACCACACTTCACCTGAAGGACTCCTTGATACAGGATGTTGTTGGCGCTTGAAGTTTACCTAAGTTCACAAAGGAATCAGAAAAAATCATTGAAGAAAAGCCCCTCCAAGGCTATTAAATATATAGACATCTATTCTGATTAGGAAGTCTCTGAGCCATGTATTTATGGAGGTAGGGAGACACTTTGGGGGACGTAAAGCTGTATACTCACCCCATTTTTATTCTCTTTCATAGACATTTGTTGTTGACAGATGGACCTTTAGTCTCATCAATAGCACCGTACTCATACTCCTGTGTTCTTATCTGAACTGCACTGAATTATGTGACAGGAAGTTATTAATTAAGCTGGAGAAGATGTGGAAATAATTCCAGAATTTTAAGGTGGATAAAGCAAGAGCTGTATAAGCAATCACAGCGATGATCCTTCCCCTCTACTCAGCACTGGTGAGGCCACACCTGGAGTACAGTGCCCATCCTGGGCTCCCCAGTGTGAAAGAGGTAGTGAGCTCTTGCGGAGAGTCCAGTGAAGGACCACAAAGATCACTAAGGGACTGGAGCACCTCACATATGAAGAAAGGCTGAGAGGGCTGGGACAGTTAGTTCGAAGAAGAGAAGTCTCAGGGGCATCTTATTAATGTATATAAATATCAGAAGGGAGGGTGCGAAGAGGACAAAGCCAGGCTCTTTTCAGTGATGCGCAGTGACAGGACCAAAGGGATGCAAACCAATGGGCACAAACTGAAACACAGGAGGTGCCATCTGAACATCAGGAAACAATTTTTTTGCTGTGAGGGTATCTGAGCACCAGGACAGGTTGCCCAGAGAGTCTACGGAGTCTCCATCCTTGGACATATTCAAAAGCTGTCTGGACATGGTCAAGGGCAACTGGCTGTAGGTTGCCCTGCTTGAGCAGGGGTCTTGGACCAGATGATATCCAGAGGTCCCTTCCAACCTCAGCCATGCTGTGATTCTCTGACTGTAGAGAACAAAGGTAGATGATAGAACTCCTCAAAGGTAGCTTCTAGGTCACATTTTGTTTTCCTGGTACCCTGAAATATCTCAAAATATAAAGCTTGGGTGCACAAAATTGCTTACTACACAAAGCTGGGTGTCACTGTTAGTGAAAGGGATGACTGGAGTAAGGTACAGAAGGAATTAGAGAACCTTGAAGACAGGAAAAATAAAAATAGAAAACAATCAACACAAAGTACCAAGTTCTGCTTATCAACTGGAGCAACAGAAGAGACTTGGAGTGCTAACCAGTTATGGGGATAAGATCAATCAAAAGCAATCGTACGCTTTTGGGTCCCTACCGGTAGCTTTACTTTGTTTTAATATATTCCCAACCTTAGCAGTAAAACACGGTCCACCTAAATTAGGTGCCATGAATTTTCCCACAAAGAGAGGACTCAGCATTACCTGTCAGGTTTTCTGGATCACATGCTGTGCAGGCAATTGCACAGAGCTAGCTTGCAGAGCCAGCATTTCTGTGGATCCCCAAACCCTGTACCCCTGTCCGCCTGGGACCCAGGCCACTCTGCCAGCCACTTTCCCTTTCTTCAGTTTTCCCCTTGTCATGGGATCAGATTTGCACAAACTTATATTAATCAACAGTTTATTATGTTTGGAGGAGAAGAAAGTACCTTCCTGCTTCCTGGGGAAGTTGTGACACGGTGGAAGCAAGACTGCAGGAGTCAGGGGTCCAGACAGTGGTCAGGTGTGGAGCCGAGCTCGGAAGCCAAGGGGTGAGCAAGTTCTGAGGGAAAGGAGAGAGATCCACCTTCTTCCACTTGGAGTCTTTCATTTTGTTTGTTTATTTTTAAAGACAGGAATTATGTAATATAAAATGAATAAATTGTTTTATTCATTTTATATTACATATAAAATGGCTTCTTTTAAAACATTGTCAGGCTGGTGTGTATATAGTCCCTAAAACCAGGTGAGAAGTAGTACATTTGGTTCTCCTCGTGACCCTCGAGAAGGATGCAGATCTGCTCCTCATCAGGGCATGTTGCCACTAGGCCAGTGGCAGTGCTGCTGGGGATGCTTCCCACTGGGAGAAGGTAAGCCCAAGCAGAAGAGACCATCGCAGACTCCCATCTTAATGTTTAAGTATTGTTTCCAGCAAGCCTTTTGGGTGGATTTGAACTTTGCCAGTACCTAAATGAAGTAGCTACTTTGATTGACTTGCTAGTCATAAGTCCTAAGGCTGGCTGCTTCTGAAATTGATAGTCCAACCAAATAATTCCCTGGAGAGCTGAGTATTTATTACCTTTCCGCAATGTGGAAATAATTGAACACAAATTGTATTTTTAGTGGGCAGGTTAGGAAGAATTCAACTATTTAGAGTCATTGACTTGTTGAGAATGTTCTTCCCAAATCTAACAGAAGCACTGAATATATTGTGGCTAAATTTGGTTCTTCGCTAACTATAGTTAAACATCTTTTTGCATTGGTGAATTATGTGGTTGAGCCTTTCTGAGGAAAATATCTAGTGGAAAGATTTTTCTCCAATCCATTTCCCAACCTATTCATGAAAGTATAGACCAATATTTTCGTAGAAATTAGAATCTTCTTAGCTCTATTCCACAGGGGTGGAAAATGGTTTTTATTTGACAGGAAATATGTTATTTAGCGTGTTCACATAAGCTGTCCTCTGCTTGTTTAAGCTTTAAGATCTTATCACCTTAATAGTCATTCTTGTCAAAGAAGATACATGAGCAGCTGAGATCTATATTTATAAAGACCAGTGTTGAATCCTAGTATTTTATCTAGGGAAAGGTAATACTCCTAAGTTGTCCCAAGGGACAAAATTTGCCACTGGAGCAAAGGCAAATGGATTTTAAAAGAAGACTGTCAGAGACAGTCTTGATGAACTCAGAGACAAATCTTGATGACTAGTGGCCTCAGTACTGTCATACTGAGGTTTCTTTATGGGGTGCTGCTCAGCAAAAGGCCTGTAGACACCTCCAGGAGAAGAAGGAAAATATGGGAAGAGGCTGGTTAGGCTTGGCTTAGCAAGCACCAATGCAGAGCAGTAACAGCAGCTGGAACATTCTTAGGGAGAAGGAGGAAAAAGAGGAAGGAGCTGGAGAAAAAGCTACTGGAGGTCCTGAGGGTGGTTGTAGGAGCAGCAGGGAGCAACCTGGCACAGTCAGGACTGTTCCCAACTGTTGGATGAGTGTTGGGGCTCTGAACCCCAAGGTGTCACTAGAAGTGGGTGAACGAGTTTAAAACTTGCACTGCCGATGCAAGTGGGACCCGCAAAGTCCATGAACTAGTGGCTGGTGGGTTGGGGTAGGAGCTGGTGGTACACACTTTCACACGGCACATAAAGCAGTTATGGCCGTGACAGTTTCACTGTCGGAGTGTGGAAAGCATCGTGTGTTATTCGTCAGGATGCAGCTATTTACAGGAGCCTGCGGACGGCTCAGGCTGGGAGAGGCCGGCGTTCAGGTACACATTTTGCCCGTGCATCTGACTTTGCGGTATCTCTGCGCACGTCTGCACATCAGTGTGCCTCACGTTCACGCTGACAGCCCGAAGAAGGATCAGATGCGTTATCATCTAAATCCCAAGTGTGCTTGGATCTGATGATGACACTAATATACCCTATTTCTGTACAAAGAAAACTGCACTGAGACAAGCGAGGAGGATGGCAGCTGGGAACTGCGGCTTACCAGGCTTATAGGGACTACTTGTCTGGAGTTTTTACTCATTATCTTTTCATATGGTACTTTCTTAGAAAAAGCCAGCGTAGGTCTGGTCTCTCACTTATCTGTTTGTGTGCTTGTACGCATGTACATAAGTATTTGTAACCCTTCTCTCTAACATTTCCAGCATGACTTTTTTTAATCAGAACAGTTGCCGGTAGCTCTGTCTCTGCCTGTTTTCTGTTCCGACGAAGACGCGATTTCACAGAGCGCATCTAACTGTTCTTATTCCCCAGAATGTCCCAAAGTTTGATCTTCTTTAAAAGCAAAGATAGGAAAGGCACCTTGAGTATCATTGCTGCCGCTGCTTCCCCGTAACGGTTAGACGGTGAGGCTGCTTCGCGCAGGATTACTGTCGCTGGTGCGGAGGGGGTGGGAGATTGGCTGCCTCAAGGAATGAGATGAGGCGATAAGGGAA
>NW_010512398.1:30034-37733 GCF_000687285.1 Phaethon lepturus
GCTCTGCCTCTCGATTTTCATTCCGTGCCTTCTGTGCTGAGCCAAGGTGGGGCTTGAAGCAGTTTCTTGCCTTTGCAACCCTGCCATTGTTGGCAACAGCAAGGAGAGCGAGAGAATTGTGACAAATCTATTTTACTTAAAATAACTGAACTGTGTAATTGTTCGAGAAGGCTTAGCAGTCAAATATGATGAAGCTGAAAGTTATGCAGATCACCAAAGGTACAGGGTACAGTGACAGAGTGATGCAGAAAATTGACTCGTGCGATGTTATCCTTTAGTAAGCATTGACGTAATTATATTACTTAAGTGCTCATATTGCGGTGAACATGGTTTTCAGAGGGCTGCACTTCTGCTTAACTGGAATGAAAAGCCTAAATTTCTTAACTACATTTTCCTTTGTGCAGCGAAGGCTGAAGTTTTCTCTGCAGAAATCAGGTTCCTGTATACTAACCCCTTTGGAGTGCAGCAGTTGGAGCTAATCTGGGCCATTTTTGCTTCATATGCATCAAAAGTGTCACGATTAAGACCGGTTGTCATGGGAGGAGAGAAAAATCATAAAAGGAATGAGAGGCCCAACAGTGGGTTGAGCAGAAGAAATGTTTTAGCTGACCTTCACTTGTTAGAGTGATTTTTCCTCCAAAGGCAGGGGCATTGCTCGCGCCTGCCGTCAAACGGGCAACTGCTCTGCCCATGGCTTTACCTTTGCACTCTCCAAAGTTGTCTCTATCCCAGATAATTTAAGTAAAAATGTTGTCCCTTAAAAATCTCAGTAATGAGAGATTTCAGTTTTCTTTTGAAAGTTTCCTGTGGTAGTTGTCTATTATTTGATGTCTGTTCCTTTCAGGGAGGGGTAATTAAGAGCCAGAAGAGAAGAGAAGAAAAAAAAGTATCTCACCTTTCTGGCATATTTTCAAGGGATTCAATTAGGGAACACAAACCAAAATTCCTTTAAAAACATGATTGATGTGGGAGCTTTAACTAGGTGCTGTTATTTGATATTTAATGCATATTGCACGATAGAAAGGTGTGGGACAGGCATGCCAGGCTGTTGACAGTGTTTGTGTGTGGTATACGTCTTACATGAATAGATGGGCTGTGAGAGGTGCATTTTGTTTCTTCTTTCACTGGTTCATTTCTTTAATCTGAACTGAAACTGAAAGATCTTACTGTGAGGCAAGGAGTTTTGAGTGAAAAGGGCTGTTAAGAAAATCTACCTTGAAGGGGAATATTTTATATACAGAATGTTATTTTCTCTAGAATGGAAATGCTTAAAAGCTGAAAGTTGCACCCTGTATTATGCATACTGCAGAGGGCTGGGAAACCATTCACGACCATTTGATGTTCCTGATTTTCTGCATATATATGCACATATATACACATCTTTATGCACATATTTCATATACACATATTCATCTATACCCATATACATCTAGATGATATGTCAATATGTATATATGATATATATGGTATGTATATGACAGCACAATCACTGAGAGTTGTAAAATGCTGTTAGCACTGCCTATCGATAACCTTTAAAGTTAGGAGCTCCTTCTGATGAAGGGTAGGCTTTATGTCTCATCTGGAGAAGGACAATATACTGTGAAACCCTTATTATTTTTGAAAATGCAGTTCAGGAAGTGAGTAGTGAGGGGGTTTTTTGTTATGGACATTTAATTTGCCTATAAATAGACTAACTTATATTCTATTTTCCTCCTGCTCCTCTTTTTTTTTTAGTTTAATAGCGATGAGTTGTCTGTGCACAATGCAACCCTGATGAAATAAAAAATTTGACATCTTTTATTGAGAGATTATAACTAATCATCTTGCATACAGATACCAGTAGCTCTGGGGAGACCTAAGGTGGTCTTGCATGGAGTTGGAAGAAGTTAAAATGTAGATACTAGTCAACAGTTTAAAACATATTCTGGAAATATATACAATGACGTTTTTCACTAGCTTTCTAAGGAAGATTCAGGCAGTAGTTTAAGGGTTACAAAGAGTAAGTAAATAGAAATTGTGTTCATGAAGTAAGAAAATAGTTTAATGAATTGCTTAATGGTGATTTGTTTTAAGCCAAAGAGAAGTTTATATATTTTTTGCTATTTTTCTTAAGATCTCAGATTTTTACCTGGAACTGTGGATAAGCATGGTAAATACATTCAACAAGAATGGTATTTGAAACTGCAAACACTTATGAACATGAAAAGCTTTAGTGGGATTTGTGCTTGACCAAGTAGGTACATGTGATTTGCCCTGCACCACAACTTGCTATTTTGCTTGTATCACAGAGCCGAGAGCCGTCCCTGGCTGGACTCCAGCATTATTTAAAATGTTTTCCTGCAGACCTTAACTCAGATACCCTTCTCTGTGATGCTTTTGCAAACAGTGTTGAACTTAGTCTGAGCAGCAAGTCCATTCACAAAAAATTGCACCCAGACAATAAATCTTTCAAAACTGCTTGTGAGATTGCTTTGGTACAGCCCTAGCTACTTAAAGCACTGAAGAATGATCCAGTAAATGAAAGGTACTGTTAGAAACTGCTAATAAAGTTTAGAGAACCACCTGGTGACAAATTTCAAAAGAGCAGTCTTTCGATAGAAATGACACTACTTTAGCACAAGTAGGAAAATTATCCAAGGGGTAGAAGACGAAATGTTCAGAAATTGTAACTTTTTATATAGTGGCACACTCAGATCCATTTCCTGTAGGTCTGAAATGAAAATTGTCATTTAAAAATAGAGATTTTGAACAAATGACAGAGTTGGCAGAAAGAACTGCAGGACCTTGGATTTTGGAGAAAATACGTTAACATGAACATACTGTGTACATACTGCCAGGAGTAAGGAGAAAAGGGCAATAAGGTAAAACATTTGTCTGAATATATGTCTCAAGACCGGCACTCAGACAATGGAGCTTTTCCATTCATTATATCAGAGCCATTAGGTGAGCTCAGTAAATTTACTGTTTGAAGACATCTAGGTAAAATCTAACAATTTTTTTCAATGGAATAGCTGTTCAGATTAGAGCCATTGTAAGGTATGAAGTGTTGAGGAAAAAAATATCTAAAAAGGAAGAGACTGGCCAACATTGTTAGGAAATACCAAATTTTCAATTCAAGAATCTCCTTAAATTGGCCAAATGCCTTTGCAGCAGATAATGAGCTATATTTCCTGAATACTGAGTCTGAGAAACTCTTAATTGCTCATAAATCCATGTACTGGAAAGTTTGGAACATTTAATGAGTTGGCAACAGGCTTCAAAGAAAAGGATTTCATACAGACTGAATTAGTAGAAACTAATGGACAATGGATAAATAAGAAGCACTGCAGCTGAAGTGTTGGGGACTTAGGACAAACCAACCCATATATTTTGAAGATTAAATCTTTCCTTCATGGTCAAAGATATCTGTCTACTACAATGATGATGACTTCTACACATGGTTTGAGGCATGAAGTTCCTTTGCCTTATTGCAAATTTTCTTGGACGGTTCATTTTCCTCACAGGTCTCTTCAGTTGCTTGAAACAGAGGGAGCCACATAAAGGACAACAATGCCATATACCTTATTGCTGTAAGATGATTTTTTTGCCTCTGTTCTTTGAGACTTTGATGAGTCCTGCCTTGTTCATGAGGATACTGACATGCAGAAAAATCTGTCTTTTGGGGACCTGTGTCTTGCATCTGTGTTCTTGAAATGAATCTTGAATTAAATTAATCCTGAAATGAATTGAAATGAATCCCAATGAAATCGGGATCCTTGTTGCACATCTCAGCACCTTGAATGGATACCCTTCAGTGAACATCCAACTTGACATCAGTTCTACAACTGGCCTCTCTCTCATGTGGCACTAATGACCAGGCAGATTCAGGAAGCTCTGCACATGCCTTGTTAACACTGATCCTTCTTTGACATGGCTCCTTTCACCTATAGAAGACAAAAGACATCTACAGGCAACCTCAAGTTTGAGATTACAGATTTTGTAGGCATCTGAATGTCTGTATTTGGTATCATTTAAATTAAGTGATCTGTTAGAATTGCTCCAAAAGTGTCCTGAGATTTCTGATAATTTCCAATTTTATTGCCTTTTTCATCCTCATTTCAGTTTTTGCCAACCTTCAGAAGGGAAATGCCATTTTGTATGTTGTCAGTGCAGTGATCTCAGAGAAACAGTTTCATTAATTTGTGCCCTAAACAATTTTTTGGTGTCTGTGCTTTTTGAATTCTATGTATGGTCCATTAGATCGGTGTTCATAAGCTCTTCCTTCTTCACTGCTCAGCTAATATTTGTGAAGGTTATGTTTCAAACCTACGATAAAAGATAAGACATTGTAGAAAAAAGCTTAAAAGAATAAGATAAATAAGAACAGCAGTAGCAGATGTACGAATAAAAACACATATTGTGCCATCCTATATTCACTTTAATAAAAATCTTGAAAAAATATTTCTGTGGACAGGTTATATGATTCTATTAAACCATGTAAATAAATTTGTCTAATTCAAGTTTTGCTATCTCGGAAGCTATTGCATAACATCGTGACTAATGGACTGTGAGAAGTCCTTAACAAAGTCCAGTTATATTCATTCACTGGAATAAAACCAGTAGTTTATGAATGACCAGAATGACACAGTAAGATGAAGTATATCTTGTGTAATTTTCATTTTCTGTAGATGTTTAGAAAATAGAAAGTCATTCTAGAATGTGGCTCAACATTTCTTTTTGATTTCCCAGTCCTTAAAGGACACTCTACATCAGACCTGCGTTTAGTACAGATTATTTCCCCTTTGCTGGAGGCCCAGGTCTGCCTAAAGGGACAAAAAAACAGAATCAAAGCTTTCCCAGCTCTTCATGTTTGTTCTCTCCTCTCCTTCACAGATGAGGTTGCAGTGGCCTTCAATCAGGTTTCTAGTTGAATCATGGTGCCATGGAACAAGAGTACAGGGTGTTTAAGGCTCCCTGGCACAGAAGAGCTCGCTAGTTAGGCAGGATCTCTGCAGAAACCTTATTCTTTTCAACATGTGGACCACAACTGAAAAAGTCACGAACAAGTAAAACCTTTTCCAAACTGCCCGCCCACGACCCTATTCAATGCCCTCCATCAAGTTTTGTCTCCCTTCTTGGGGGACTCTGACACGATGCATTTACAACGTAAAAGGTGACACCTGCTGTGAAAGCAATGAAGATTATTAGTGTGTCCAACTTCAAACACTTTTCAATCTTTCAATGATTATGGATGCTTCCTATCAAACCTGTCCAAGATGCTGTAACTTTTATATGGGTTTCTGCAAAAAGATAAACCTTGGAAGCTGCTGGACTGTAAAATAGCAGTACACTATGACACTGGCAAACCTTTAAAAGATAAATCTTGGCAGCCACTGGACTGTACAATATTAGCACACTCCCACACCATTGGATCTCCAAAACTCCAGAGAAGGATCCTAGAAGTGATTTTTCTCATGTAACAGAATGAAGACAACTGTATAACCTTAGAAATCCATCTGGCTTAATTTAATTTACAACTATCCTATGTGAGTGCCTATATCTTTAGTGAGCTCCTTCCAGAAAGGCAACAATGGCAATTATTTAGTTGGTTTATATTGGTTTAGATACTGTAATGATAGCTCTGAAACAAAGCCTGGCAATTCCAGTTCTCGGAACAATGGCCTATCTGTAAAAAAAAAAGCTTCCAAATAGTCAATAGTTTTGCTATATCCAAGATTTGAAAAGAATGACCTTGAGACCTCATATTTGTGGCTGCCTAAAACTACTATGGGCTTCTTATTTTAAACCTAAATCAAACTTCCTTTTGTCCCTTTTTCTCTCCTTTTTAGTGTTAATGAGAAACTCCCATTTCCTTCTTTCTCCCACCATCCCTTCCTTGTCTGTGGCATTTTTGCAGGTTTTAAGTTTATCCTTAAAAAGCCCCGCAGAAATGCAACCTCTCAGCTCACTGATCCAAGAGACTCTATCTGCTAGGAACCTCTGAGACTCAGATTTCTCTATCCTTGCTGTGGGAGCAGCTACCTGCTTGAATTTTCTTGGCATGTTTTCGCATAGCTCCCATTCCGCAGCATTTGCTTGACCTCCATACTTCTTCCTCTTCTCGCAATTTCCTACTTGGCATTTTCCTCTGCTCTGTTACAGCACATTCGCCTGCACTCTGACTCCGCGTCCTCGTCTTCACGCTTGTCTGCCCCTTCTCTGCATCCCTCCTGGCCCTCACATTAGTCTCACTCAATTTTCTGTCCCGTTTCCGAACGCATTTTCCCTCCCCGCTGCTCCCACCATCTCTGGCATGACCATGTTCTCCTGTCCCCTGCCTGGCCCTCGCAGAGTAGCTAACAGACCATTAGGTTCCCTGATGGCATCCTGTCTTCTGCCCGATTGCAAATAACAAGGACTGGCATCCATCTTCACTGGTTTACCCTCACTTTCACCCAGAAAATTTAAATGGATCTGGCAACCAACCTTTTGAGATCAGGCTTGGTCTGGTCCCTGTCTTGGTAACGGGAGATGGAAGGCATTTTACTTATATATCAAATTTTACAATTTTGTAAATATTTTTTAAAAATAATTGTCATATCCTAAAAATGATTAATAATATGTTAAGAAGAACCCTCTAATCTATACTATGATTTGAGTGATAACAAGAAGGCTGGTGAGGCTGTTGACAGAGGTCCTACACAGCAGCTGCAGAGGTGTGAGACCAGGGAGGACTGAGAATGGGGCTTTTCCTCTGGTATTGGTGGGATTGTCCTCCAGTGAAACTCTTACAAAATGTTAACATCACTTACTGAGCTCAAATCCTAAATAAACGAACTTTGCTTGCCTCACTGGCTTTCACCTCTCCGTGGAAAGTTGTCCCATGCTTTGGAACAATTCCTGCCTCTTCTGTGACAGCTGTCTGTAAAAAACTAGAAATGATGGCGACTTCATTATGATATCTCTTGCTGCACACTATAGAAAACTAATCACGACCTAAAACTAATCACTGGCCCTAATAAAACACCTTGCCTTCTACAACTTCAGAAGCTATATTTTATTTCTAAAGTTAATCTACCCTTAATGTGTGGGGAGGGAGGACAATAGACCATGTCCTCTCAGCGCGGCTGGGAATCTCAGGCGCAGTGTAGTTTTGACAGCTTTGAGTAGCAATCCATCACTTAGCAGACAAATAGAGGCTACGGTCCCTTTGCAGCGGCTCTTTTTCAACACTAGGATGACATCTGTGCCCTCCGCGAAGGATTGCACGGTGTCAGCCTCAGAGAGGGATAGGTTTCAAACACAGCTGGGCTGGAGCAGGCTGTTTGCAAGGTGGTTTGCGTGCTATTTCTTCTTCAAGAGCTGGTTCTCCAATGGTGATATAATATTTCTGTCACCCAAACTTTTCGGCACGCGCATACCAAAATAGGATAGCTAGCTAGTGGCTAACAGCAAACGGAGGGTCACAGCCATATAGCCATATGTCACAGGCAAAATAAGTTGTTATACTGGCATATGCAAAACTCCATTGAAAAGAGAACTGACGTAATGTGTACATCAGGGCATTACATAATGATATCCTCTGATGTTGCCCTCTTTGATGAAAGCTTTGAAAATAGGGTTAAATATTTGTAAAGATTTTCTAGGGCGAACTGCATTAAATATATATATTATAAGGTGAATTTGCAAGTGAATTCTTAAAAGGCTCAGAGACAATACA
>NW_010512398.1:37764-95484 GCF_000687285.1 Phaethon lepturus
CAGGAATAATTGCAAGTTGGTTACACAGCTCAACAGTTTGACTCAATATAGTCCTTGAAAGCAGATAAGTTGTGTTCTTTGTTAGGGCTTCATTGTAAAATATAGTGTACATTTAATAATCAATGCCGGGTTGTCATAAAGAAAGATCAAAAGTAAAAATACTAATCTATATTTTCTTAACTATTTCGTTCTTTTACTATACAGTGCTTCTATTTTTCATAGTGACCTTGTTAGAGGTCTGACATTGTCAGACCATCTGACTGTCCAGGTCATTAGGGACCATGCTTTCCCATAAAATTATTTAAGATATTTTACTCTTAGAGAAGACTACAGAGCTTTCTTTTCACTTACATGTGCAAATAGAAAGGTAAGATTATGCATGCAGGTATTTACTTCATTATTTCTTATGATGGACATGTGTTCTTTGAGTAAAGTTGAAATGGTTTTAGTCCATCATGGAGCAGATGTAACAAAATTTTTGTATTAACAATTAGCCAGTAGACTTGCTTGTTAAAAACAATGCCTCCGGACACGGTGTATAGTAGTCAAAAAGTAGTACAGTAACCCAAGAACTCTTTCCTAGTAAATAATTTCCTGATGTATTTTTGGTATTTATACTGATAGAGGAGAACATAGTAATTGTATAAGTGTTTCCTATTGATATGTACAATTCAGTAGCTCTCAGTCACTCATCCTGTGACCTCACAGAAGTCATTTGGCAGTTTCATAGATTTTTAAGCCATCAGGGACCATTAGATCATCTTGTCTGATCTTTCTGCATAAAACAGGTCAGAAAATTTCATCTAGTTACTCCTGTATTAAGTGGAGCAACTGGTATTTGACCAAAGCTTGTCTTTATGTCACACAGTTTACCTATTTTTTCTTAAATGGGGGATATTACTTCCTATTTAGTACCTCAGCTGTGAGGATTGATTAATGTTTCTGAATACTCTAAGATACTGTGATTCAATGTGCTATAAAAGTGAACAGTAGAAATATTTCCAATGATGACCTAAACAGGACTTTTTAATCCATATGATGCATTGGATACTGAGCAAATTAATCAGTGGTGTCTCCAGCAGGAAGGAGTTTTGCCAAATTGGCCCAAAATTTTTTTGTTATAATAGTTGTTGATAACTTGAAGGAGAAAAGATATATGGTACAAAAATGACGTATTTTTTTAAAAAATCTAAAATAAAATGTTAAACTGAAAGTAACTTTAAATATTTAATGTCATTAAATATAATTAATGAAATTTTCTTTTGGTTTTAGATTAAAAATTCACAGAGATTCTCATTCCTTTTATCTTCATTAGCCCATGTATGTGTTATTAATTATTTGTTAGGTATTTCCATAAACATTTGATGATCTTTATGGTGTGACTGTAAAACCAAAATTCTTTTACTCTAACGTCACTGGGACAATATAGGGATGCTTGCCCTGCTCCACGTGCGTGCCAAAACACCCTTTGAAGGTGTTCAGTTATGTAAGAGCTATTTCCCAGCCTGTCCTAGGCTGCAAAAGGCCTCCCACCTGCATGCCTGCTCCACCACCTTTGCCTTTGCATCAGGCAAAAATAATTTATACGTGAAGAGTGGGAACCCTCTCTGATCATCTATAATGAGAGTACAGGAGTAGGTAATCAAAGACGTGTTTTCCAGCTTCAGTGAATGTGATTTTAGCATGACTTAACCAAGCTTTCTATCAATTGCTTTCAGGATACTTACAGAAGTAACAACGTTTTAGAAAAATACTTGCCTTCACTGGTTTATATTTGTCTTTGCCTTTTTAGTAGCATCATCTTCCCATTTGCCGTGCTGAGCAGTATTGCCCTTGCTGCTGCGAGTCTTCTCCTGGTTATTGAAGAAGTTCCTCTTCAAGCAGCGTTTGTGAAGTTTCTCAATGGCCAGAATTTCAATTTACAACAAATCTCCTTCAGAAAAGGGTGTAGTCAAGGCCATTCTGGTCTATTATCTATGCTGTCTATTTATATTTACCTGTAGTCTATGTATATTTAGTCTATTTGAAAAACACACACAGACGTATTTGCTGAACAAACAGCAACTGCTGCCCCAAAGTTACATTTAGAGTGGGCAGAGTAAAACTTTTAAGAATGGTAATACCACGTGGAGTGAACTACTACGCAGGGGACACTAAAACCGGTGATTATTTTAAATCTCTCTGCCCCATCCAAACCTTCTTTTTTAGAGCAAATTAAAGCACTGTTGTTTAGAGATATTAAAACTTCGGGTTTGTAGTTTTAACTCTGAACAGGTAGTATGGTAATAGAAATAAAACACTTACAAATTTATAAGAATTAAAAGGAAGTTAATTCAATCCATCCAAGGTTTACAGGTGCTGTAATTTAAGCTTTTGGGAACCAGTGAAATAACTGGCATTTTTGAGAGCACCTTCTGCATGATCCTGCAGGATCTGCTTCTCTGGCTGTTTTGACTCTGATTTCCTCTGGAAGCAGCAATTATTCCTGTCCTCAGGTTATTGCCTCATTTCTTCCTTGGTATTTGAAAAGCTGCATCCTTTCTCAATTGTTCACTGCAAAAGTGGGGAGGAAGAGGCAGCCAGCAGGGCTGAGAGACAACCCTGTGGGAAGAGTGTCTCGGGGAGGAGACAGCCAGAACAGGGAAGGGGTCTCAACACGTGAGACAGCTCTGTAGTGCCAAGCTACGTTGCTGGACAAGTCCTCTGCTACCCAAGAAATTTGAAGCTGAGGGAAGAGAGACCTTCTAGTCTACTTATAATAGAAGGATAATGACTTTTTAAAAAATTGCTGTTTTGAAAGGAAATGCAGATAGCACGACCATGCTTTGAAAGATGCGACTGTATTTAGCTTAACGGCCAGGTAATCCAAGAGGTGCTGCTGTGCTTGCTTCAGGACTTGCAACTGCTCCCATACACATAACAAGCCCTTGATTCTTCTTTCTTTTAAAAAACTACATGAAAAGACTTTGAAAGGACTTCAGTGATAAACCGTATAGTTACTAATTCCCTCACTCAGAACCAGCAGAATCAAAAGCAAGGAAATTAATAGTTTAGGGTCCTTGCAAATCTTTGACGTTTCCTGGCATGCAAAACTTCTACAGTCTTCTTAGCAAGAACAAGAAAATACATATTTCATCACAACTGCCTTAACTCTGACCTGTGCATTGTGGCTTTTGTGTATTATTTGTATTATATTGATTTAGCGTGGAATTCATCTTCACTACATTTAGCCATCTAAAGTTAGGGGTTTCACCTAAGCTATTTGTCCAGGTTCCCCTTATAGTAAATGGAGAACGATAGGTTCCTCCAAATGGCAATTCATCCCATTTTAAGACAGGTGTCTGAGATAGACTGGATGAATTGCTCTCTATCACAATCTCTCTCCATTGCTTGTAGAGGAACTTAAGTGACTAGCTTAGACTAAGCACTCATCTTTCAGATGGCTAAAAATTAGGTGACATGCATCCCTCCCAAATATTTTCTTTTAAGGGTTGCATTTAACTCAGAAATACCTGGTAGTCAATTTGCCATGTTTTATTTTGCTAAGATTTCATAGGTGATACTTCTTTGGAATCATATACCTGGGATTTAATGAATAACCATAATATCAAATAATAGTAAAATTACATATGACTAGGTGGTTGATCAACACACAACAATGTGCACATAAATCATTGTCAAGTTCTCTTTCAAAGAAGTGCATTCATTTAGACTGCTGGTAGAAAACAAAGCTTGTTTTTTTTCTGAAGCACCAATCATGAAGAATTCCTTTTGAAATATTACAGAGCTGCAAGAACTAAGTACTTCTGAAAAATCAGGCTGATAATATTGATTTAGGGTCAGAGTAGGGGAGGAGTTGTAGTGCGTTTGTTTCTATTTGATAGGAATTGTATGTTCAGATTTTATTATGTGGGAGTATGAGATTTTTAATACTCTGGACTATTTATTTCTTTGAGTTTGAGTGTCTGGTTTTGGAAATGATGCAATAGATAACAACATTATTGTCTCTTAGCAACATCAATTAGTATTTGAAACAAAGGAGGGTTTGCAAGCTTGGACTTTTTTCCATGTTTTTATATAATCTTGTTCATTTGTGTGTGTGTGAACACGTTAGTGAATGAATCGGTTATTAACAGCTTTTAAAATGGGGGAGACAGGTCATCAGCTTATTAAATTACAGGAACGAGTGGTGCAGGGCAAGCAAAGAAAGCCTCTCGTGGGGTCCTGCCTCTTTCACTGAGCACCTGACAAGATATGCACATCCCCTGGGTGGCTAAGTCAGCCATTCATGCGTGCACATCACAGCATGCCTTCCTTCCAAATGCTGGTGGAGAGGGCTAAAGAGTCACTGCAAATTACGTGTCACGCCCAGCCATAGTGTAGGCAGCAAGTTGCTACCAGATCTTCTATTCCTTTTGTGTCAACAAACTGCCCTCTGACCTAGAAGAATATGTCTGGAGTGAGAAATTATTTGCCCTAGATCCAAACTGGTTCAATAACCTGTTCAATTAAAACCAGGTTTTAATGGATTTAAGTGCCTTCAGCTCAGTGTTTGCACTGGTTTCATTAAGCAGCTGATCCACATATTGCGACATTTTCAATGCCTAGGCCTGTGCATGTGGCTTATGGAAGTACAAGGTTCCTACTGATCAATAGGAAGATTTTACCAATAAAAAGTCATTTTGGTTTCTTTTATTTTCCCTCATTAATTACAGCTATATCCTCTGACCATATTTTGTGTAATATCTCTTCCATCCTTAAAGTTTGGCACTTGCATATTCAAAAATAAATCACATTCTTCCTTCACAAGAGCTCGGTATGAATAAATTTGCATTCAGAATGAGTTGGTGGGGACAGAAGAGTGAGTCTGGCATTGTAATGACAGAACTGTATTACTTATATTCATTTCATGACACTTCATGTTGTTATAACCACATCAAGCCTTGATGCCGCTCAATTTACAACCATGGAAGATTATGCAGATTTCCCCGCATGCCTTGCCTTGCCTTGCCTTGCCTTGCCCCTCCTGTGCCTTCTGCTGAGCTAACTCTTTTTGAGAAAAACGTAAAGGAAACCTGTGTGCATGTCACCATGGGTGATCAGATCTTTTTACATAAGTCTCGCTTTTCTGGTGCAGCGTACCTGGCGGAGCAAATAAACAGAAGCTGCGTCCAAGGTGCACATCTAGAAAAACTCATGACTAATAACATGGTATACCATAGTTTCCTAGGAGTGGGGTGCCCATAGAAACGTATCACCAGCAGGTCTTTTGCTGCATTTATGGTGTTGCCTTTTGCCATTTAAATCCTTACAATTCAAATGGCAGAAGTAGCAACTAATAACAACAAAGTGACTGAAGATTTTTTTCCCTATAAACGTGAGAGAAAACTCCTTCAAGAGGAAAAACCTAAAGCTGACCATTACTTGCTCTGAAGCCCCAACACAGAAGCCTGCTGTTCTGAGAAATGAGGACCCACAAATCCTTGGACTGATTACATATTCCAGTTTTGTATACTCAGTTTAATTCCTGCAGGGAACCTGTAGGAAATAAGGACTTTTAAAAAATCCCTAAAAATAAATTATTTAATCCTTAAATTGGCACATATTTATCACTAGTGTATTGAAAAGAGTGAAATAATGATAAATTACCAGCTGAATATGCAATTCCATGTTAATATTTATACTTTTTTTCTTTGAAGTGAATAAAGCAGATATACAGTTATAACTTCTTAGTGGAAATATATGATAGCTATAGATAGATAGGTATATATTCACAATGTGAATACCCATGCTGGATCCTACACTTGGGTCACAACAACCCCATGCAACACTACAGGCTTGGGGAGGAGTGGCTGGAGAGCTGCCTGATGGAAAAGGACCTGGGGGTGCTGGTTGACAGCCGGCTGAACATGAGCCGGCAGTGTGCCCAGGTGGCCAAGAAAGCCAACAGCGTCCTGGCCTGTATCAGCACTAGTGTGGCCAGCAGGAGTAGGGAAGTGATCATGCCCCTGTACTCGGCACTGGTGAGGCCGCAGCTTGAATCCTGTGTTCAGTTTTGGGCCCCTCAATACAAGAAGGACATTCAGATGCTGGAGTGTGTCCAGAGAAAGGCAAAAAGTTCATGAAGGGTCTAGAGCACAAGTCTTATGAAGAGCAGCTGAGGGAACTGGGGTTGTTCAGTCTGGAGAAGAGGAGGCTGAGGGGAGACCTCATTGCTCTCTACAACTACCTGAAAGGGGGTTGTGGTGAGGTGGATGTTGGTCTCTTCTCCCAAGTAACCAGCGAAAGAACGAGAGTAAATGGCCTCAAGTTGTGCCAGGAGAGGTTTAGATTGGATATTAGGAAAAATTTCTTTATGGAGAGAGTGGTCAAGCATTGGAACAGGCTGCCCAGGGAGGTGGTGGAGTCATCATCACTGGAAGTGTTCAAAAAACATGTGGATATGGCACTTTGGGACATTGTTTAATGGGCATGTTGGTGTTGGGTTGATGGTTTGGATTGATGATCTTGAAGGTATTTTCCATCCTTAATGATTTTGTGAAAGGCTGGCCGTGGCAATGGCAATCCAAGTTACACTGCAACATGGTGTAATTCTCCTCAGACTTTGTCAACCTCAGCTATGCTGAGGCTAAGGGCTGTCAAAGCCAAGCACACTGACAGACAGACCACCTAGAAGAGCCACATGGTTGCTTGCACATGAGTTCGGTCTGTACGGACACACTTCAGCAGGTACCACAGGCCTTTACTCACCTGCCCTGTGAGGGAGAAGGAGGTAATGAGAGAGTTTTTCACAAGCCCCAGCTGCTAATTGTGCACTTGCTGCTGTGACAGAGGACTGGGAGCAGGGAAGAGTTTGTCAGTGCTGTCCCCTTCCCCATGTCTGATGCCAGTAGTTGTGCGTGCCTGATTCGGTCTCTGCAATCCGTGTCTGTTTGCACAGCATTTCCAGGAGGTCGGTGTCTGGAAATCTGGGACGGCAGCACCCAAAGCAAGAAGATGGTAGAGCTGGCAGTTCCCATGTTATTACCCTTATCACCCATGTCGCCACAACCCCCTTTCAGGTACTCTCTACAACTACCTGAAAGGGGGTTGTGGCGATGAGGGTGTTGGTTTCTTCTCCCAAGTAACCAGCAATAGGACGAGAGTAAACGGCCTCAAGTTGCGCCAGGGGAGGTTTAGATTGGATATTAGGAAAAATTTCTTCACTGAGAGGGTGGTCAGGCATTGGAACAGGCTGCCCAGGGAGGTGGTGGAGTCGCCATCTCTGGAAGTGTTCAAAAAACGTGTGGACGTGGCACTTCAGGACATGGTTTAGGGGACATGGTGGTGCTGGATTAATGGTTGGACTTGATGATCTTGAAGGTCCTTTCCAACCTTAGTGATTCTGTGATTCTCTGATGTTAAACAAAAACACCAGGTAAATATAGGAGAGGGTAGAGGCCAGAGGCCAGCGCCTTTTGACATGGGATGCAGCTTTGCACGTGGTCATCAACCCAGAAACCTCTGCATGTGAGCTACCATAGCCAATCCTCAGGGCTGATGACAAGTGTGGAGAGGAAGGACAAGGGAACATTAAAGGCAAGGAGTTTTACCTAGTAGGCCCTGGCATGATAAGCTTAGTCCTTTTCAAACCTCATAACTCTCTGAAATCAGCAGCAGCTGGGTAGGAACTTTCCCATTTGGGTCTGAAGATTTAAGTGCTGTGAAGTTTTAAGTTGTCTGCAGTTACTTTGGTGATTTCCTTTGTTGGGGCTTTCCTTTGGCAAATATGAATGTCATTAGACTACTAAAAAGTTTCCCTCTGGATGTGATGCAAGCTTTATTTACTGGAGCCATTTAAATCTCGAGAAAACATTTTTATATAAGCTGAAGGAAATAATTTGGTGTTTGAAAGCAGATGCCTATGATGACCTAACAGACTTTTTTTTTTTGCTTTTTGTTTTCATCGCTAACTTCTTCTGTGATTCTGTCAAGGTTTCAAATGAGATTTCCAAGTGCCAGTGAAATAGCTTCATGTTAGAGAGTTATTTTTATAATTCAGTGCATCCAAACTTCATGAAAAATATGCAAATCACCTTCATTATAACCATATCTTGTCACAACATGCAGCATACATAGTGCCAAAAATGAATGCATTCATGGCATCTTTGGGTCCTAAGATCCAATTATGTCTTTTGTTGTTCCTTTTTGGCTTTCTGTGTCAGCTGCATGCTCTGTAAAGTTACTGATTACTGACCTGTTGGCAACTTTACAAATCAGCTTTGAAATGCAAGCTGTCAGTAGCTCTTGAGTACCCCAGTCCCAGGTTACCAAGGCCATGAAATGCTGCATTGAATTTTTAATCTGTTTTCCCTCTGCTTCTGCCTAGCTTTTTCCAGGTTAAGGTCAATTTTGAAACCAGCTGAATTCTTTAATAATCACTGTCTTTGCAGTCCTCACTGGGTTCAAAAGGAAGAACAATTTTTTCGTTGCATTAATATTAATTTTTTTACTGTGGGGGCTTATTACAGCGGCATATTTTCTATTTAAGTATTCATTGTTAGATCACAAAGTGCGCTACAGTCTCGCCAAAGTATTGCCTCATGAAGATGTGAGTGAACTGCCGCTAACCCGAAATTTCACTGCCCTCACTTTTAAAATAGCGAGGCTGCTGTTGTAATCCATTCTACTTTTTTTTCCCTGTAGCCGTGCTACTCGGAGGAGAAAGCTTGCCACCTCAGATGCACGTCCTTTGGCTCACCTTTCTAAATGTGACAAGTGCAGTTTATTTAGTAATTCTACTATCCAGCTTTGATCTCTGTTTTTAAAAGTTACAGCTTTTTGTCTAAGCGGGCAAGAATAGAATAAGTCTTAATTAGAGTACTGGAGATTCAGACCTAAATGTGAAATGAAACAGTCATCTTTACTTCCTCTTCGATTTTCTCCCAGAAGCATTTAATGTTTAGGAATTTGCTTTGATTTAGTGAATAGGTGCTTAATTGACAGCAGCAGCGAACAATCCAGGAATGCTTTATTTTCAAAGATCCTAGTGATGCTTTATTCTACTAGATATCATAGAAGTTATGTTTATTTACACGTTCTTATGCCATGATAACACACCTAATCAGATAGTTGTTACCTTTTTTTTTAATCACAGTTCTTTGCATATTCTTATGGAATCTCACAATAATGTGATTTTTTACCCTGGAGTGAAAAAAATGGTTATAATTACCCTTACCTACCAAGGAAAGCAGGTCAGTAAGAGGTATTGTGGTAGCGTTTCTGGTTGAATAATCAATAACTCGTCAGAAAAAACTGCTGATATTTGGTTGTCTCTTAAGCATGTTTCTTCTTTTTGAGGCTACAGTCAGAGTGACGGGGATTTCCAGACACTGGTAGCAGTCCTACTAGATGTAAATGAATTCTTGGGGTTGTTTTTAAAGTTATTTGCCCCCATATTACTGTGAGTCTTCAGTCAGCTAGTGACAGAATAGTTACCCAGGGGCAATCCAGGCCATTTGAACTCTGGAATCCCCTGAACCTGTGTTTCCTTATGGCTGGAAGCAACGCTTTGTACTGAATAAGCAGAGGCACCTTACAGCAAGACTTGATGAAGGTGTTATTCCACACGTACCTCAAAACAATCAGAAAACTGGAGGTAGCCAGTGTAAAAACTTAGTAATGATGCACACTGAATATTGAAAAATAACCAGTGATGCATGGATAACCTGCAGAGGTAGGACCTAAACAACCAGCCACAAAGTTAAGAAACGGTTCTGTCATTTGTAAAGTCTGGTTTCTGGTGTCTTTCTGCAAGATAAGGTCTTGTCTCTTTTTCAGCTCTGGTCAAGCTTCTCCTGTGGCTGGGGTTTAATAAGCAGTCCTTCTTCACACCATTTCTCAAATGAGTTGATTGTTTTGCTGCTTCCTCTTTATGGATGATGAGGAAGAAGAAACAGTTTAGTAAGTATCTTCTATCTGGTGGCAAGTTTATTTTCTTAGTCATGTAGGAGCTTAATAATAATTGAGAACTTTCCTCTTCTAACCTTTTCAGTGGAGATTGGTCAACAGTTAACATGTTTTGAGGTGGCAGGATGACCAGTGCACAGAAAGACACACCTACTGAACTGTTACAGAAAGCTTATTCCCTTATGAAACCAGATGTAAAAATTACACTCCCAGTGGCATTCACATACAACATTTTTAAGGAATAAAATGTACCAATTATATCTAAATATGATGTCTCCTTAACAAAAAAAAACCAACAAAAAAAAAAAAAAAACAGGATAAAGCAAATGAGCTGCTGCTTTAAAAGAAAAAGAAACCAAAAACCAAAAACCAAAACCTAAACAATTTGAAAACTGAAGAAAACCCCAGATTTTCTGTTAGGTTGTTCTTCTTGTATTCAATCACTTACGGACATTTTGTGGTGCTGTGGGAGATCTCCTGCTTTCTGGGAAATTCCTGTTGCTGGGCCTGGAGCTGCTTATGATCCATTTTTAACAAAGTGGATTTTAACCATCTCCACAGAGAAGATGAAGATCATCTGAGCAGGTCCTAAACTCTTCAGTTTTATGGATACAGGAATCCATGCTGCTAAGCCTCTCAAGTCAAAACATCAGAGCTGATGGATCCTTTACAGATTTCCTATGAGCAGGCTGGTATGACTATGTAGTTACTGGTCTCACAGATTATTGGGACTTACTTTACCACACAGGAGAAAAATTGTCAATGGGAACTCAATATTCTGGTGTTATTTGTAATAATTTTTATTGTACCTATTTTAATAAGTAGAGTCCAGCACACTTTATTGACAAAGTTGAGAACAGGAGTTACATTTTTTACACATGTGGCTAGAAAACATTCTGCATTAGAGAAAGCAGTTATTCAGAGATTTATGGAAGGAGAGAGGAGATGATAAAACCGAGAAGAGCACTGATAAAGGACAAAGAGTGGATAAAACTGAAACTGAACAATAACAGCAGTAAATAGGCAAACTGAGGCAACTTCATTTTGCCAAATAATTTTTAAACCAAAGATAGCTGCTGTTATTATTGGCTAATAACAATAGTTATTTGGTTTTGGTAGCACTCATAATGTGATAATGGATGAGCAAGCACTTCTTGCTTGAGATCATCCTATCATGCAAGATTTTTTATATTTTGACTTGGTTTCTTTGGCCATAGGCCATTTCTCATAGGAAAAACTAGTCAGACTCTAATGGTTTTCATTGACTAGATTGATGTGTGACCTGTAAAGCTGAATGATACCCTGGGAACTTAAATTTCAGTACAGTCCACATCACTACCCACACAGTGCATAACTGCATATAGAAAGCATATGAGAGTAATTATCTTTTCCAAACACAAACTAAAGTTCTCTATCTTGGTAATACAAAAAGAAAAAGCAGTGCACAAAGAAAGCTTTGAAACCTTTGTTGACTGTTACTCCGACATGTTTTAGCTGAAAACCATAACAGTTGTCAAAGTCACACAAGTTAAAGAGTGATATTAGGGCGCTGCAAGGACTGGTATTTCTCATGGGTAGTGACATCCCTCATTACACACCAATACAATGCCAGACTGCCATACCATTTAGTGGTATATCTTCAGAAGCCAACCAGTCACCTTATAACCCAGTGAACTTTAGACACAACATTTCTAGTCAACCCCACCACAGCCCTGCTGAGAGAGAAGGTACCACCACAGCCTCTTGTTGCCAATGCAGTGTAGACAGGGGATGAGTTTAGAGAAGAAAATATGCAGCAGGAGGTTTTGGGGATACATTAAATTTCGTGTTTTACTTTCTGATACTCTAAGACCAAATTATGAACACTTGTTCCTAGCATAGCAGTGACCAGGGACAAAAAGCAAAGTTTGAAGCCCACCACTGCATATCTTACCCTGCACTCTGGAGTTTAGGTATAACCAAAATGTCAGCCTATTTTTTGTTTCCTGGCCTTTTTTTTTTTTTTTTTTCCATTCGTGCATGAAGCAACAAAAAGAGATCACAGGAAAACCCGTCTCTTTGCTTCCTGCTGTTTGGTGTGCAGCTACTCACATGAGGTATGTATTTGCACGCAGCTTTTGCCTTGCTTTGCCTATGACTAACCGGAGAGGGAGGAACTCCAAAGAGACTCGTTAAACCTATGAAAGCTGCCACAGTTTGTCGCATGTGGCTCTGCGCACGCAAGCAGAGCATCGCTTTTATAGTACACTGCAAGTCTCTCCTTCTGCAACAACAGTAGCTCATGTCGCTGCTTTAGTCTCAAGAGAAGCTACTATTAAATGGTAGATGTTAGTTTAATAATTGTCTTAACTTCATACATCTACAGGTTTTCATCTAGTAAAAGGGAGCTATTCATTTTTCCTCATAAAAACAACATTTCTCTGAAGGGACTTTAACAGATGTAAGGGGCTTGATGGCAGGTGCAGCATAATGAAAGCAAGACACTTTGAACTGTCAGTGGCTTCTCTAACTGCTCTTTGTACTGCCCTGGCAGAGGTGTGCCTGCTCCAGCTCAGAACAGCTGCTCTCTCGCAAGTGTACTCCCGGCTCCCATTCACCGCCCTGCGAGGAAAAGCAGGGCTGCAGAAGGAGGAAAATATGCGGGAAAAAATACCTAGACCAGGTGAAAAACATCTGCCTGCACCTCAGTATAGTTTAGAGCAGTCAAGAGAGCCCATAATGTTTTACAGAACTTGCATATTGTCATTTTTAAAGGGGAAGACTCAGAAAATGAAGATTCATTAAAGCTGTAGCACTGGGTGTTGGGCGAACACCTCCTTCATCATCCGGCACACCACCGTGGGGAGCGCTGCTCTTCTGCAGAGTGTTCTCCACTTTTCTCCAGTTAGTTTTAAATCGGTGTTAGGGCTTCTGCCACTTCTCTAGGAAAAGATGTTAGTAGGTCGTAGCCGTAAAAGATGTTTCTTGATTGCTAAACTACAGATAGCCTTTCTCCCTTTTTATCTCATTATAATTATGTTGCTAGTTTGCAATGCGTTAAGATTTTCTCTTTGTTCTTGTTTTTTACATTCTTCACCTTCTTGTCACCTGTATGACACAGAGCTGACTATTTGCATCTTGCTCCACATATTAGTCCTTTGGCCATTTAATCAATTTTGTGCCTTTTTTTTTCCCCCTTCATAATTCCGTCATCTCTGTCCATATCTTTCTGGCTGAGACTCTCAGTACTGTCTGTAGTATTAATAAAGAATGCATGATGCTGTAGTAAAAAGGTTTCTTGGCATGGGTTTGGGGTGACCTGTAAAACTCTTGTGATAAAGTCATAAAGTAAGCTATGCAGCTCACCTGAAATTATTATTAAACCTTCATACAAAGGTTGCAAGATACATAATTTTAAGATCGGTGCAGAGCTGCTTTTCTAATACTATTGCTTCAAGTTTATTTTCCTTTAATTTTTAGTTTCTTTTAGTCACTCAGCAAAGTTTTTTTCCAGGAGGAATTGATATCTTTTGACCCTGCATATAGAAGCCCTTCTGTTCTGCTGTGTTCTTTTTTATACATGTGACTACACGACTACACGATGGGACTGCCTTTTCTGATGCAGTCACTGGGGCTTCTGGACCATAGTCAGGAGAAATAGGAACTGTTGAAGGCAAAACTATTACCACTGTGTGCAGTTGTGTATGCAATACTCTAATGTTGTCTCCTTCTAGGTAGCATGGGAATACCTGGGAGGAGGCAATTGCTATTGCATTTGACTAAGATTAAGATTTAAAGACAAAACAAAATGTTCTCAGTGACTACACAAGGTTGTTTCAATTCCTATTGTCAAATTTCATATTGAATAGAACAGGAGAAAAGTTGGGACTACTGAACTTTGGGAGCCGCAGTGTATCTTTAAATAAGTAAATGAAAAAATACCACCAACACAGATTATACTCAAATTATTAGTATATAATGAGAGATCTGTTCCTCAACTATTTGTCTTCCAACTGCAGATGTAGTGTATTCCTGTGAGATCTTAACTGAGAAAGGGGCATCTGCCACTGAGCACACCATTTTTAATCAATTACTGATTTTGAATATCTTGCAAAATATTTTCCTCATAAGTAGTGTTTTACCCTACTGATTTAACTTTTGCATTGTATGTATTTGGAAATACATACTGGACTACCTTTTGTATGAAGTAATAGACCATACAACATAGGCTTATTCATATGCTTCATTCAAGGTATGGTGCCCCCAACTCAATAAAGCACTTAAGCATGTGCTTAAAATTAAATATATGCTTGAGTATATTACTGAAAATCCACTTGCTGAAGTGTTTTCCTGAATAAAGGTGTCTTTAGGCATATGTTTAAGTATTCTACTGAATTGCAGCTTGTGAGTCCTATTATTTTGAGAACTGGAGTCACTCAAAGTGTATAAAATTAAGCAAGTTTATGACATGTTTATGATTTTGCAGGATCAGGACTTAATTCATATCTTGGAGCACATATTCACATGAGGAGCTCTTTATTTATGAAGGGATTCAGAATTGGTCTTTTTAAGTGGCAGTTTTAATAAGAAAACCTTAATAAAAAGTGTAAACTACAGAGTAATGATGTTAGTTCAGTTCCCTAAAGCAAGCCTTACATCATTGTGTTTGTGTACAGTAAATAAGCCTACAGAGAAAAAAATCCAGGCCAATAAATGGATTATAGAAACGAATTTGGTAATGAAACTTTACGTATAGACTCATTTGCCAGTGAAGGTAATGTGTGTGGCTGAAACACTGTTAAAAATAAAGGTTCTTCTGGGTGCCTAATATTTCATTGGCCTTTGAAATATTCATTTACATAAATATGTTTTCTTATGGCTTCCTTGAAGGAGGGATCTATTATTTGCATGCTGAAGATGCATGTTGGCACTCTTCTTAAAAAAAAATATTTTCCACAATGTTGGGGGGAAACTCAGGAAATCAAGTCACCAGCAAAACAATGTCAGGCCAGGGTGAGCTGAATATTCGTACTCTTAGGGCAGGAAAAGGCTGTCAGCCTTGAGATTTTAAGTTTCCATGTTAAAAATCTTGAGGTCGCAATCATACAGTGGATTCCACTTAAATGAAGCATGCTGCAGGCCTGAACAAATACAGTGCACCCTTGGATCAGTCATTGGCTTTTATCAACCTTCTCCTCTTTGTCTAATTGCAGAGTGGATTTAAGCTGTTCTTTTCCAATAGAAAATTTGGTGCAACTAGCAGAGCAAAAGGAAATTTAGATAAAACTTCTCTTTTATGGACAACTTAGATACTGAACGAAGCTGCTCCATCACCACCCCATGCTTTGACTCGAATAGCTGTGCTGCCCTGGCTTGTTTTCTAAGCAGTCAGTGCTCTTCTCTGAAGAGCAGCAAGTACCACAAAGTGGCAAAGGTGAAGACTCAAGCAGCTTCTCTAGCCAACAAACTACTCAGCCAGGCTTTTAGGAAACATCCACACAGATGAGGCAACTACACTGCAGACTTCAGGCTTGAGGTCAAAGATGCATCATTAGAGACATCATTTCCTGATATTAGAGGCTCCAAATCATTAGTCTTTTAATACATAATATCAATAGCTGTAATGAAAAATGTGAGTAGGATGTAGAGAATCCCCTGAATCTTAATGTAGTCTCTGCCATTGGAAGCATAATGCAGTATATATGTCAGCTGGGCTGGAGAAAAACAATGGGTCAAAAGGAGAAAATGAAGAAGGCGGCACTGGTTAAACCTCTGATTCTTGCATGTGAATGCAAATCACCTCTGTTCCCGGGTCAGCACCGGCTGCACCTCTGGAAACATACCGGAATGGAGCGCGAGTGGGATTTCTGCAGAACGCATGGCTGTTCTGGCTCCTGCACAGCGAGACGTTTCACACTGTGCACAGCAGATGGGAGCTGGGAAGCTTGGCCCAAGCACTGAAGTTTGCATACATATGCATAAATATATATATATATATATATAGTGTGTGTGTGTGTGTGTGTGTGTGTCACCAGACCCTGGGAGGTCTGCTGCCAGCAGCCTCTCGCTGGGCTGTGTCTGAGTCCCACCACACCAGGTCCATGTCCACTTAAGCATCCTTGCATGACCCTGGCATGCCGCCGGGGCATGGCTGCTCTGCTGGCAAACGGATGCTCATGGCCAAGTGACATTAAACCTTCAGGACCGTTGCTGAGCCCTTTCTTTGCAGACTCTCCAGCAGCCCAAGCCCAGCTTTTCCCAGGGCATGGATATTGTGGGAACACTGAATTTTAAAGTAATTTGCTAAGGAGCCCCAGTCATTGAAAGCAGGGGGAAATATAGACTTTATCTAGGTTCAAAAAATCAGTTGCCTTTTAAAATTTTATCACCAGAGGTAGCTGTGAATAACAACAACATAATAAAGCCCCATGCACCTTTTTCTGCTTCTGTTTCTCTCTGCTTTTATAAGTTCTCAACAGGGTATGTGGATGAGTCTTCAAGTGAGACGGGGATCCTCCTCCTGTCTCGGGTTTTCTGAATCACAAATCCATCACATTCAAAGACACAGCGTTAACACCGTATCAGTTTCTTCACCCTTCTGAGCTTTTATATTGCCCAGTCCAGAGGGTTGGGAAAGCTGGTTATGCACAGGATAAGGCAGCTTGAATTAAATCCAGCAATTTAACCCCTCTCCATTATCCACAGTTAAGAACAGTGTTTACTTAACAGTTTATAACTGCAAGGTGCACTGTACCTTTTTTGAAAAAATTCCACTGATCGTTGTGCATCATTGTCACAGAGATTTCCATTTAGAATAAAATTAAAAGCTGAATTAAATTTCACTTATTACTTTTATTTCCTCCTCTCCCCACTTCTGTTTGTTTGCTCATGTGTTGAACATGTGTAAATTTTTTAATGTAAATATATTTTTGCAGGTTTTTGCAGGCAACATTTAATTTGTACAACATTGGTGTGGGAGATAAATAGCTTGGTTTTGACTGCATATGGCTGACTATATACACAAAGAGATTTCTTGATGCAGTGATTTCATTAGGTTAGTCAGAATCTCTAAGTTATAAACCAATAGAAACCCCAAATATGTACCTGTGGACAAAAAAATCATGTTAATTTTCATTGAGAGGCTGGTTTCTGGAAAGTTAGTTATGAATGCACAGATAAAAAGTGCTTTTAGAACTGATCTCTCTAAAAGTTATTTCTACCCAGATGCCCATGAAAATCCAAAATATACTGACACATATGTGTTTTCTTCAGCTCTTGCTTTTCTACAAGGCTAGTGTGAGAAACGTCGTAGTTTCAGGGAAAAGGTTTTAAATATTGCTATTTTTCACTGTAAGATGCTTTACTACAGATCCATTGCATGAGCTGAGATTTCCCAACTCACTTCTAGCCCAATTTAGCAGGCATACAACGTTTGGATAATTGGGGCAAGTTCTGGACTCTTTTCTGAACGAAACCGTAACTCCCTGAGCCGGGAGAGGTGTCTCTCGCGCCGCAGCAGTTACCTCAGCCGCAGCCTCAGGCAGCAAACTCCATCCCAGCGTTTAAGTGTTGCTCCCAGAATTTTGAGGCATAACGGGGCTTTAGGCCTTTGAGGGGAGGGTGGGGAGGGCTTGGAGGAGGAGGTCAGAGATTCCTAAATTAAGGCTTTTCATTCCCTTCTTGAGGAATGAAGAGCGAGAGGCACCCCTGGAAGGCAATTCGGACCTCGAGAGGCTGGAATCATCCTCTGGAGGTCCTTCTCCCACGCTTCATTCGTTGTGGAAAGAGCCCAAGGCGATGAGGTTCCTGTCTGGGTGCCTGAGATAAGTGCTTAAAATTACGTAGGCTGATTCCTCTCCTTTATGCCATCACAAATTCCGTTTCGCCCTTTGGTACAGCTTGCACACGGCTGTACATTGACGCCTGTTGATGTTCTGTGACAAGTTAAAAGGCCAATAAGAGTGGTGCCCAACGTGAATCATTTCACCTGTTTGATACCTGCTTTTTCCTTAACTCTCTTCTGGCACAGTGTGTTCTCCTACCCCAGTGACATTCAGTCGCAATGTATTGTTAATTTTTGCTCTCTAGCTTGCATCTAGATTACAGTTTGCATGTCCCCAAAGTGGTATCGGTTGCCTGAAATCTTGATTCCTCGGTGTTGTGTGGCTTGCATAAATGTCAGCTGGTCCAAGGGAGCGGTTTTAAAAGAAACAGAGCTGATCTGACATTCTTCAAAGGGAAGCCTAGGAGACTCATCTCTGCACCTGGGTTTGTTACATACACTGAGCAAAGGGAAGAGTGCTATGAATGCTGTCACTCGAGCAGTGAAGAGGGACAGGCAGCCATGTCAAAAATGACAACGTTTCTTTCACTAGTCTTGCAAAAGATGTCTGCAGTGATGTGACTGCAGATGACATCAAACAACATAAGTGGCTGGTTTCTGCGGTAGATTGAAATTCATCCAGTTCCCTGTGTTCACTGTGATGACTTTCAATGCTAATTCTCAGTGAGTGAGGCATGAAATGTATTCACAGACTATATACAGTTAGGATACTTTTAAGTTATTTGAGGTATACCCATGATGTAAACAACTGTGCCTCTTGCTTTCGTGTATTTTTTCCTGAGTTTCAATTATACAGTCAAAGAAACACTGGAAAAGGGGAGAACAGGTTTGCTGATCTAGTTCTTTTTTTTTTTTGAAAGGAATGAGTGCCTCGTTGTCTGAGCAGAGGGAAACATAAGACAGCAGCACGCTTTCATCTTCCCCAACAAGGAAGAGATCTGCTGAATCGATGCAAATGAGGCGGTTTTGAAAGTGATCCCCAAAGCTCGCTGTATTCGCTGAGCAAAACTGCGGGTTGCTTCAACTTTCATTTGGAAATCTAAATAATGTAAGATGGTGTAAAAGATGAAAAAGTTTTAGCTTGAGTTTTACTGCATGGCTGTAATGCTCTTTGAAGCTGAAGCTAAATCCAGCGTTCAGCACGTACGGTGTCCTGCAGCTGCAGCAGCGTGTGCGCTTCGCTGTATTTTGAGAGGATGCTTCTCAGTCCTGACTTCAGATGACACTCTGTGCTCTTCTTAGGATTACCTGGAAGAAAGAGGCTGCAAAATGCAGGGGGAAAGGAGGGAAAAGCCTCCTGTGCATGTGCGGAAGGTCATGGGAATCTGGTGACGGGAACTACTCCCTGGGATCTGCGGAGAACACGGAGAACACTCTAATTGTCAGTGCATCAGGTGTAACTAATCCAAGGTAAGTGGGGTTACCGTGGTATAAATAAGAAAGGGATTTCTTGTTCAGTACAAACTGATACTAAGCTCTTTTTTTTTTTACCACAAATAATTTCTTTTCCGTTACGTGACACTCAGTATCTGCATTTTGTGTTAACCCCTTTGCTATATACTGTCTGTTTTTACGGTCAGCTAGGAAGGAAAAGAGACATATTCCTGTCATGACTTTTGGATTTCAGTCTCTGTTCTAATGGCTTTTTCGGATAAAAGGCATAAATAGCCACTGGAGCAAAAGGCTGGCTCTCCCCCCTTTCCCAAGGAGGAGGAGGCAGAGTAACGCGCAGCCTCGCTTCCTCACCGCTCACGTAGGATTCTGTTTTCTGTACAACGGAATAGCTTTTATAGGATAGGGCGAGAATGCCTCACCCTGGAATAGACAACCAGTTGGCTGTAAAGATGACAAAAATTAACTTAATTGAAGGAGAAGTGAAACCAGGACTCTCGCAAGCTGGCTGCGCGTCCTAGCCACCGAGCGGCCCGACGGATGAGCTGTCGTGGCTCCCGCCGGAGCGCTTTCAGAGGTTACCCCGCCAGCCCTGGCCCTGTGCTTGCGGCAGAGGCTGCAGGTGGGGCGGCGCGTCGGCTCCTCGGCTCCTTCGTGAGGTGATGGGTTAGACGCAGTTCAACCTCGCACCCCGGGCTGCCTCCAGGGTGCGAGGGTGGAGGCTCGGTGGGGAGCATCCAAGGGACCTGCCAAGGCTGGAGAAGCAGTGTTGGACTGCTGACTGGGGTCTTAGGCTCATCTGCTGTAATAGTCTAGCAGGGTGGTGTGGGTCAAGATTTTGCCGGGAAGCCGGCCTGCTGGGAGGACTCCAACAAAACCTGCAGGACGGAGCTTCTCAGGGAAGAGTGATGGGTTAGTAGTTCCTGGATCCTGCCTGGGCGTGAGCACATAAGAGGTGTTTTCCTCCATCAAGGCCGAGACAACTCCAGGTGTAGAAGGAAGTAGAACGAGAGACACTTGGGTTGGGATTCATCTCATCTACCTTTAGACGCTTCTCCTGTGAATTTTTATATATGAGCTGGTTACACCGGGCTCCCATTGATGAAAAGTAGACCCTGTTGGAATGTGATCCATGAGACTGATGATTTCAGCATCTTACGAGCTCTTTAAAATTTTACTGTGAGGCATTTCTACATTGGTATGCTTATTGGTGATACCTAATTATTGCTGTCTTCTGATAAAGCTGCAGCAAGAACACTGTCCTCCCTTTTTAAAAATTAATTTCTCCAGACATCTGTTTCACAAAAGAGTCGTAAGGAGAAAAAAGATTTAGGGTTTCTCTCTTATGAAATGCCAGGAGATAAGGAAGAGAAGAAGAGCTGAATTTTGATGGATCCATAGGCTCTATATATTTGTGACCTGAGACACTAGCCATTTGCTCATTATACCTCTTCAGCATTTAATAAAGCAGAATAAAGGTTTTTATTTTATTAAATATTAATTCACCTTTTCATATTTTTTAGGAAAGGCTATAGGAATAAAGAACTGATGGAGGAAGATAACTGAAAGGATAACAGTAAATGAGACACAATTTCCATGATTTCTAGCAAAAGCTCTCCCGGCTTTATGGTACCACTTTATCTAATTATATCTGGTTTTTTCAACAACAAAACATATAGAGAAAGAAAAAGAGAAGAAAGCACAAACAGCTTGGCTCTTTGGAAAAAAAAAAATTGTCACTGAAAGCAATTTTTCTCCCCTCTTTTTTTGCTGGTGAAGGTGAAGCAGTAACTCAACATGCAGGTACAGACGTGATAATTTACTTGTCAGTTATGTGGTGGAAAAATCACTCTTAATGATAATTGTTGTATTAAGGGTTTGTTGTTTTTTTTAAATCATGAAGGCAGCTGACTATTCTTTTTCAACAGTGCACTCTACTGTTTTTTATCCCCGGCCCCTATCATCCTACATGTATTTTTTCCCACCAGAGTCAGAAAAGTATCTATTGTGTTTTATCATTCAGCACAAAGGATATTTGTGGTTGTGAGTCTGGTCTTCTCTATCCACTTGACAATGTTGTTCACTGTTATTAAGGACGTGCAGATAGAAAATGTACCTATGATTTGGGATAACTCACTTGTTGACAGAATCAACCCTTACAGTAGGTCATAATCTTGAATGGTGATGTTATATTCATTTTTTAGCACATTTATTGAACTGGTACATATATATAGTGCCTTCAGGTGATTTAATAATGTGTTTTAGGCATTCAAAATAAAAGTAAAGGGGAGCTGCTTCTTTGGAAAGATGATGGGTTTTTAGTTCAACTGGTAAAAGGGAAAATATGTTTCCTTTTTTGCTTGTTTGCTTGTTTCCAAAGGGGATTTACTATGGGGATAGGGATGGTGTGTAGCTGACATAAATGGGAATCACGCAGATTAATCTGCTTTGAAAACCTTCACCCTGGAAAGGCAGGTTATGCAACAGCAATAGGATGAGGTATAAAGTAGCCATCCCAAGCAAGAATAGAAGGAAATCTATGAAATGGACAGGCATGCAGGCAACTGTAGCTGTCTTAACTAGTAGTAGCTGTACATACTAAAATTATACTTTCATCAGGAGAAGCACACCCAGTTACAACAAGGATGAATTTCTCTTGACTTCTAATTAAGCAAATAAACTAAAATAGAAAGGAACTTTCTGTCACATCTCAGTGCAATGCAGGAGGCAAGGTGAACAAGACCCTGGCCTCCTGGCTTGGCTTCTTCCCATAACTTTGACCGATAAAGCATATGTCCATGAATAGTTTAAGTCCCAAACAAGCCTTCTCATTAAAAGATCTGGAAAGGACAGGAGTTGATGTTAAGGGCCATTAGCAAGGGAGATGCCATCATGGATAACTTACTTGTCATGCACACACAAGTGCCCGTCATGTCCATAACCTGCCTGGTAATTCTCAATGGTTTTATCTGTTGATGTTTCGTCTAGCTCTCTAGGTACTCATGTCTTTGCCAGCCCCTCTACCATCCATCACCTGAGGGCACATCAAGTTACAATCCAAGTACCTAGCTCCAGCTACTGTACTGACAGTGCAGATGAAGCATGCAGACCAACTATTGTAATGTACGTACAAACAGTAGGATTTACACCAGGAGATAAAAAATGGAAGGAAAAGATATGCTTTCAAGGGAAAAGCTGGAGGTCAGAGTAGAGTATCCTGCTCCTACTGCTACCAGTGAGTAGGGCAGCACAAGGGCTGAGCTTGCTGCTTTCCAAGGGGTTTTACCCCATTCTCCACTCCTACAGCAACAGCTGCCACCTCAGAAACACTGATGCTTCCCTAAAAACCGGCAAGAAGCCTGGTTCTTCATGGCTGTTGTGTAGCTCACTAGGTATGAGGCGGTCCTGACTATTTGGTCACCCTCAGCAATTTGCTATCTTATTTAACCAGTCCCCTTGGTCCCAGCCGTTACCACACTGTAGGTCTCTCCTGCCCTAAATGAGCAGCTTGTTTCATCTTGCTTAGGGATATGACCATCTAGTCAGATTTTAATGATGCAGCTTTAATAAAGCTAGATTTTCCTTTTTGCTCCTATCTTCCTTCTGACAGAAACATTCAGAATGTACTAGCTCTCACAGCAAGACCCTCACAGAAAGAAGGCAAAAACAATTTCCAAAATTTAGCAACACTTGAAATAATTTCTTTATTGAAGATACGGTAAGAATTTTTTCCTTTTTACAGCTCCCTTTTGTCATCCTGTATCTCCCCAAATCCACTTTATATAAAGTTTTGTGGTGAAAAAAATCACAGATAAAGTAGCCTATGTGGATTAGGGTGTTTTTAGTATCATTTTTCATTTTCCACCAACAGAGGGAGTAAAATTTTCTTTCCCCTGCAGAGCTTTTGGCCATAAGGCTTAGCTCTGTGAGACCAGTAACTTCGCTGTGGGTTTTGCACATGTTAGAGCAGGTCAGCTGGGTCTCGGTTTGCAATCTTTAGAAAATTATGGTGCAGTATAAACTAGCACAGACTGTGCATGATTAAATCAGAATAGCTGATGTATTGTGGGCTGAATGGATGTTGCCCCAGTTATGAGATGCGTATCAAAATCTTGGAGTGTGGTACACTCCCTTAAGGACTAGTGATGAGATCTGTTAATTGCATTATATTATCTACTGGTAACTGCACCATTAATGCATGTCAGCACCACTCCTGACAGGGCTGGCTTGAGGGGTTTTTACTGCCGTAGGCAAGCTGGAGAGTGTGTGCCACTCTTAGCCACATTTAATTCCATGGTAAACAGTCAAAACAGTCAGTTGTATCTAGGTCTCAATTTTAAATTATACACCAGTGACTTATTTAATTAGGGACATATTATCCACCCCAACAGCCAAAAAATGTTTTATGAAGAGGAGTCTTCATAAGAGTAATTACATTCCTTTCCTGATCCCTCCTAGACCATGAAGTGCTTGTGAGTTTCCACTGCTTAGTGAGGACTTGGCAAATGCAAAAAGAGCGAGGCTGGAAAGGACAGAGATTTGTTGCCCAAAGCCATACTCTCCCTGTGGCATCAAACCCTGGCTGACCTGCAGGGAAATTCTTGAAAAAGTTAACACTTGGTAAGTCAGTGTTCTCTACCCCAAATTCTGTGTCATTTTGTGTCTTGCATTACTCCCAAATTATTATTAGACCTCCCTAGATTCCTTACTTCCAGTCAAAACTATACTTCCACTGTGCTGTTACCCTCCATCACAAATTTGCAAAGTCTTTGCCTTTGTTTTGATGGGAAACCATAAAGTCCCCTAAAGAACCAGCCTCACCTTTCTTGCACAAAGCTGTGTCGTGGTGCCAACTCACCAACGCACGTGAGGACGATGATACACTCGTGTTGGCTGGACAACTTGACTTTGCAGTCTTGCTCTCATTCTTACACTTGCTGCTGTACAGAATATATCCTCTGAATTCCTATGAGCCGAAGCTGACCATGAGGTTCAAAGAACTATGCATAAAGAAATGCAGATTTATCGGTTCCATGCATGTAAGATTTATGTCCTCCTGAGTTTCCCTCTGGATGTCAAGTTGTGTGTGAGAGGAGCTGGGTATCCCCTCTTCTTCTGTCCTGCCCTCAGTTCTGTCACTCGCTATGTGGGGGGTGTGGGGGACATACAGGGGAGGGAATGTCCTATGGTAGGTTAAAAATCAGAATCCACGTACGTAGAGTGGTAATTGTTTAATACCATCTTCTGATCAGGAGTGTTCTGTGTTATATCTGAGTAGGAATTAGATTATTTAGTACAACTAACCCCCTGTCAGGAATGTCTAGCCTGTTTTTCCCCTCTGCAGTCAAAATATTTAAAACTGTTGTGAATTGGAAAGTTGAAACAATCAGTTTGTAAATAATGCAGTACTTACTGTAATATTTTAATTAAAATTAATTATTTCTGCAGTCCCAGGTTGAAATATTTCATCTCAGTGCATTGAATCAAGTGGGAAAGTTTGATATTCAGCTGCTGCATAATAACTCTTCAGTTTCCAAAGAAAAGCTTTATAGACATTGTACTTTGCTTGTCTTATTTTACTCTGCCTTAAGGGAAAGGCTAATTGGCCATAGTATATTTACCATCAGCCTTGCAAACCATGTGACTCAGAGTATTTTACAGGACTTGGTCATAAGGGAAGATACAGAGCATCACTGAATATATTGCCAGCTGAGGAAGTTCGTGAGAAACCATGGAGTTATGTAGCATCTGCATCACCGTTCCAGTGGGACTCCCACGAGGTGCTGAGCAGATGCAACTTGACATCAGTATGATTCAAATTAAACATTTCTGCTCAATAAACCAAAGCATTTTGATTTGGCGGGACCACCCTGGAACAAATAACTTTGTTTTTATTTTCTCAGCTTTGGCAGAATCATTTTTTCCTATGCAGTTAGCATAAACCATTTAACAGAAGAAACCCTGAAAATTCTAATATTTGCATTGCAAAAGTGTGTGTGCATATGCATGTGTGCATATACTAGTACATATACGTGTATATATACATATGTGAATTGAACAAAGCTGGCATATGTTCCTCCTCATCTTAATTTACTCGGGAGGCTTAGCTGTGTTTTAGAGGGGAGGGAGAGAGATTGTGGCCCCAGATGTTTAAAATGACACTTGCTATATCAGACAAGAGTTTCTGTAGTTAGGAGCATTGACTTCGAAAAAAAAAAAAACTGTGACTGTGTCACCTTGAAAAGTGAGTTGATTATGTGGTGCAAAATACGCATTAGAAAGTGCTTGTGCTGAAGGACTGGCTGGCTCAAGGGATCAGTAATCTAATGTGGGACCTTTCACCCCTTAGTCACCAGCCTGAGTCCAGCATAGGTGAGTAATAAAAACACGAATCTCTCTGCATCTGGCAGCTATTTGGACGAATAAATAAACTAAGCTAATAATATCAACATAATTCGGTGGGAAAAATTCCCACATCTGTGCAATAGTTATCATGCTTTTTGGGTATCTCAGCAAACAGAGCAAAACCTGAAAGGGCGCGGTGATTGAAAATAACAGTGGGTTGTGTTCCTGTAATATTTTCCATCCTAAATTATCCCAAACATTTTATAATTTATTAACTCAAAAGTCATATTCTGGTCTATATCTCCCCGCAAATGCCAGAGACCAGGGTCTGCTTAAATCCGATCAGCTACTCTACTTGATAAGGACACCATGAAGACTGGATTTGTTTATATTTAATGTTTCCTAAAGAGGGAGTTCTGGGGCTCTGCTCAAAAAAACAGGTATGCAGGGGAGCGAGGCGCTGAGCTGGCTCCAGGACTCTCTTCCCACAGTTACTTGGCAACATGGCCCTGGCTCTCCCTCCTCGCCACCATCCCCAGGACCTGCGTTTGGTTGGGGTTAATTAGATGTTGCTTAGTGCATTCCCTGGCTAAGGCTAAAGTCTTCTGGGAGCTTTCTCGTGGCCTAAGGCTGAACTCACAATAACTATGCTAATGAATTAATGGGAACAAGCAGGAAAAGGATGAGTTACAGAAAACTATCTGTCTTTTTAACCCCTGTGTGAGCCGGTGTTAATGTAGGGCTGGCAAACTCCAAAGCCTTGCTGGACATGAGCTGGCTTCCCGCGGAGACGCTTGGATGTATCCGCATTGCACTCCCCGGCATGCTGGTTCCAGCAACACGACGCGGAGGCACCCGAGCGCTGGCTCTGGAAGCCGAACAGAAATATTTATGCAGAGCTTAAGCTAATAAGCTCTGCCAGACCTGGGCTAGCCTGCGCAGAGCCAGCATGGATGTCTCTGCAATTGTGGCACCATTTATCAGCAAACTGGATAATCTGCCGGGGGGATAATGGAGACCTGACTGTATATTGAATGTTTGTTTGCAATGAAAATTACGTGTTAGGGTTTTGACTCTAAAGATTCAGTGGATTAAAGTCAGACAGCTGACAAGACTTCTGCTCCTATCTGTCTGCTGGCCTCCTTCTCAAGAGGTTGCTCCCCTGTGACAGAGATGGCTTAAAAGCTCATGAAGCAGCTTCTGAGTAGTTTATAACAAGTTCTGGTGGTTGTTTTTTTTCTGGAATGTTGGAAGTGATAAATAGCATTCATGGTAGAAGTTTCAATAAACCAGGAGACTGATTCAGACACCTTGGACTCTATCCATGCTGTTTTCTGCAGGTATGTCAGGTTTTTTGATTGAGCTTCTAGAGAGGGAAACGTTGTCTTGCTTCTGGCTGCAGTCACCCTTTAAATGCCTAACTGTGGTTGCAGAGAGGATAATGAACGTCCTCCTACAACCACCCCAGACTTTGGCTGTTTCGGAGCTCTCTGGATGAACACATCGCAGGCTTGACGTTCGTGACCCAGTGTGCCAAGAGAAACCATCAAAATATGGTACATGGGCAGAGCTTTGGCAGTCATAATCCAGAAACAACAAGGATATAATAGCTGCAAGGATAAGAGAGGAAACTAGGAAGACCGGCTTCAAATGTTCTGTCTTCGATGCTTTAAAGTAATAGACATGACTGAGAGCAAGTGTACATGTTCATATACATGTGGTTGTGTAAGCAGCTCTAGAAGGCCCAGATAAAAGTAACATTTAAATTCAGTAATAAAAGAAACATGCTGGAATTACAATATACCCTGAAATTCCCTATTCAGATGATAGGGCAATCAGGGAAGATCAGATATTTAACTGCAGGAGAATAAACTAGTGGACAGCAAGTACAAAAATTAATCAATTATAATTTTATTTTATTTACATTAGTACATCTGTATGGAGTTAGTTTCTCACAGCAAAAAGAGCAAAACCAAAACAAGTACATCAAATTTTGTCGCATCAGTTCTCAGGCTCTTCATGTTTTTTTAAGAAGCAGGTGGAATAATCTTTGCACAGTCTTTGGTAAAAGACATACCTAAAAAGAGTAGGCATGAATTTTTGTGGCAGAAGATTTTGGGCCACAGTCTGCCTCCACACCATCTTAGTGCAAGCTTTTGCACCTGTTTTTCAGTGGATATGCATATTAAGCTATAATGTTTTATTCCTTTATGTATTGATGGGAATGCAGATTCTTCCCCTAGCTTTAAGGTAGCAAGTACTGCTGTTTACGGAAGAGTCCCAGTTGATGCTGCGGTCTGTTTGTCCTGCCCAGGCTTCCTGGACTAGGCAGGAATCCTTGCACCTCCCTGGCATGCGGATGCTCCTTGCTGTTAAAGTCCTGGTGTCTTTCTTTCTACCTCTGCATGTGTTAACATTGCACAATTAACTTTGTATCTTCATCTGTGAAAGATCTAATTCTAAGTATGTCTTTTCCATTTCCCTTTTTAATAACACATTCTGTGAAAGAAGACATCAGAATGGAAATTGCCTTTAGAAAATATTCTAGTATATATGTCATGTATATCATGTGACTGAAGATTTTGTCTGTTTGCAGCTTTCACACTTATAAGAAAAGTCAACATTAGGGACCCCATTCTAGCATACACCAATGCCCTTTTGGAGTACCCGAATGCTCACCTATTTCACAATCCCTTCACAATGAGGAAAGTTTAAGTAGTCTCATAACAAATGAAAAGACGGCTCATGTATTGGTATCTTTTCAAGTCATTGAAGAAGAGACACGGAATTGGTTTAATAGCCATGTTTCCTTCAAGATAGCAAAAAAGGACGTATAAAAACCTGTTGATAACTGAGAAACAGCAGCGTTCATGCTATTTGCCTTTGACTGATGTTCCAAACCCGGTTCATGTTTTATAGGCTATCACAGACAAGGTTTTCTTACCACTTGTTCTAATTCCAGACTTTGTTAAAGTACGGGTACTGTTGCAACACTGAAGTACTCCTCAGGCTCAAGCCCCCACTGTGCCATGCTGTGTACAATCTTGGAGCAGTTCTACATGTTAATCCTGAGAGTACTTTGGGTTGTCTGCTGGGTCATGTTTCCTGGAATTAATGGTTGGGATGCTGGACCTCAAACATTTCCCTTTGGCAGATACCGGTTTTCACAGTTATGAGCCTGTTAAGGCCCTTACAACTAAAACATTAAGGAAGATGCTCTCCATATGCAAAACACCATGCACCCCCAGCCTTCTTGCTGGCAGACCAGCATGAGAAGCTGGACTGTCCTTAACTACTTAGCAACAACTCAAAACATCAGCACGTTATCAACATTTTCTCATCCCAAATCCAAAACATAGCCTCACATTAGCTTCTATGAAGAAAATTAACTCTATCCTGGCTGAAACCAGGACACTGTGTTAATAATTATATATAGTATACCCAATGTAAACATTTTCAGGTTGCAGGGGAACCATCTCTAAAAAAACCTTGATTAATTATGAACATCACATTCTCAACAAAGTTACACAAAGGTCTATAAAACGCTGGAATTGATGGAGCTGGATTTCATGTGTTTTTGTCTATTATGGCAGCTGCAGCAAAAGTCTGGTACTTAAAGCTCTTCTCTGTAGCAGTCTGGGCTCATCCACAGTGGAGAAGTGTCCTATTAGAAGGTGCCGTAAGAGATCACCTTAAGCTTCTACACAGAAACAAGCTCCGTCTTGGTCTTAGGTCAACCCCATGGACAGTCTTGCTGGCATTTAACGCAGATAGAAAGCTTCTTTGGACACCAGGACTCCCTGCATGGTAATATAGATAAAGTCAATATATTTTACAGGATCTGGGCATTTATTAGGTGCTGCTGTGGCCCAAGTATGGTTCTAATACAACAGTTAAACAAAACAAATCAATAGAAAAAGTATCATTGACTTCAGTGAAGATGGTTTCAGTCTCCTGAGGTTTTATTGTAAATGCAGACGTGTTCAAGCCTGTTGCTGTGAAGTGAAGCAGTCTGTGCATTACTTGGCTGAAGCAATCTATGATTACTCTGACATCATTTCTTTGCAGAATCTTGTCCTCAAAGCTGGGTACGAGGACAGTTGTGCAAGTCTCCTGTATCTCACAGACATTGAACTCATCACTTAATAAATGGAATAGTTTAATACATCTACATAGGCATTTTTCTTTTATTTTCCTGCAAAAATTACAAAATGGAGAGTCTGTCATTTTGGCATGATATAATAACCAACTCTGTCCTACCCAACACATTTTTAGATTTTCAAAAGGCATAGAGCTTGCTCAAAGGAAGGACCATGAGTTCTGCACAGGAAAAAGGTGTATAAAGTGAGGACATCCCATGTGACAGCTGCAGACCAAACAGAAACCCTCCAGTCCCAATGCCTTTGATGTCTGAAGAAAAAACACTGAGATTCAGGTGCAAAGTTATTAATTTTAAAAAGTGAAACTGCCTTGAAATACTTTTTTTTTCTTTTGTAAATTTTGTGATTTAATATTCTGGAGTAAGAAAGGCACATTGCAGGAATATTTGAGCCTATCAGGTTCATCTCCTTAAAAAGTCTACACTGACTAATTATTGTTTGATTTTAAGCAAGTGCTTTGACCTGTATTTTGATCACTCCTTTAGTGTGGTTTTTTTATGTCCAAATGTTTAATCCTGCCAAGTACCAAACTGGCCCTCAAAATGTTATTCTGTGTGTTCTAGAGCTGGATGAACACAAAATCTAGATCCATGAGGCTGACGGTGAGATATTTAAAACCAGTTCAGAAAAATATTGCCCAGTCCTATCTACACTTTAATTTTACTGTGCTGTGGAACAAGAATATTGGGGGAAAATTCCATCTGTGTTCAACCGTCAGGTGGAAATTTTACATTGAATTCATAATTATGTGGTTATTCACAAAAGCAAAATTCATATTTAGATAAGAAAATATTAAGAACCCACTGTGAAATATGATTGAAAAATATGGAGAAACATTCCTTTTCTTTTTCTTTTAGAGTTATTTTAAAACTATTCTAGTCTATGGTTAATGAAGAAAACTTGAAATAATTAAAGAATAATGCTAAACTGTAGTTATGTTGCAATGCAATTTAAACTAAAACCTGTGTTTATAATAGCTTGCCCATGCATTTATTCAAATATATGAAATGTACACAAATTTACATCCCATTGTTTTGTGGTTAGGTATACTAGAAGAGATGTTTCAGGCTATGCAGCTTCCCTAGTTAACAACTCTGGCTTCTGTTGTGATAGGATTCAGACAACACAGTTTGCAACTGATCTTGAAATTTGAAACCAAAGGGAGCAAGCAAAGGTGAAGTAATATTACCATGGGAACTTAAAAGAAAATGGAAGAACTACCCATTCTTACAAAATGGATAACAAAAAATCCCTTTATTCATTTTTTAGTTTTTTGTGACCACACACATGTAATTACATGTTTGCCAGGTAACAGCCTAGACATTCAGCGCTCAATAAATTGGTGATTACACTCAGATGAAATTCAAGAGAATTATTACCACCTTAAATAATACTTACATTTATTGCAAATCTTAAATGACCCTTTTTAAAAATTGTCAGACTCTAAAGTACATCCTTTCCTCTAAAGGACACAATAAATCGCTTAAACACCGCTCCAGTTCTACTGAAGAGGCATCTGATTAACAACCTTTTTCTAATAGAGGTAAGAACCTGGGAGGGTCAGAAACAAAATCTAAATGTCTCTTTTCACAGCTATTTGGGAAAGAAATCTGCGTAGTAGTTTGATCTGTATCTGCACTTGGATTGAGCAATTGTGTTCAGGCAGAGAATTGCCTGGCATTATCTTATGACTCACTTGACAGAGCTTACCCCTACTTTTCATTACCTGAGAAGAGATCATTACAAAACATACAAGTAGTATAATTTTATAGCAATCTATTTTGAACTAGCAAATTAAATGGGAAGAAGAGAGGAAATGGGATGCAGCAAGCATAATGCTTTTAAAACGTTTTTAAAGAAATCAGAGCCTAGCACAAGTGTGGGAGAAAGTCCAGGTTAGGGAGCAGGAGCACTTTCACTCTCTTTTGACATGGCAGGACTAACCACACAAACCTCCTTCATGCTGGAGAAGCCTCTCACTGAAAAAGGGTAAATATATGTGAATGTCATAGGTGAAAAATATCTTAAATTTTGAAGTGTAATAGGTGGCAGATAACTGCATGTATATGTGTGTATGTGTTTTGGTGAACATCCAAAATGGCACTTTTGAAGTTTCAAGCTGAAGCCTGCTGCTTGCTAGCTGCAACCCATACAGGTTGCTTGTAAATTTTCGTAACTTGGACTAAACAGCAGTGAAATGTCCTGAGTCCTCTGTTTACTAGGGAGACACATGACAGGACCAACAATTAGGATGCTGGTCATGCTTCTGCATATAAACCAGATTGGGAAAACCCTGGGTTTGGGGGCCCGTAAAGAAAAGGAGGCCAAAAGAGAATGGTTCCCCCCACAAAAAAGTGGTCTTGGAGAGAAGAGGACTGGAAAAGAAGGTAGTGAGCATCCTGACTGGGGGAAGTCTGCTGGTGGTCAGAGAGATGTTCAGAGGTGAACACCGCGGGATGCCCAGGGACCTTCACCAGTGGGTAACTGGGAGCAGCAGTGCAGCAGGAACCAACAGGACTTTCTACCCAACTTTCCCAGACCAGCAGCAACCTCATTGCCGGAGTGGACAGCGAGGGCTAGAAAGTGTAGTGCTGGGCTGGGGGAGAGAGAAATGTGAAATGACCAAGTAAGCTAAAAGCTATAATCTTGCTGATTGTTGAGTAAAGCCCAGTATCCAACTCCACTACTAGTTATTGTTTATTCTGTCTGTCCTGTGACAGTGGGAGGTGACAAGGTGACCAGCAGAAAGGCTTGGAAGTCAGGCTTGGGGAGTTTGGAGGACTGCATTGTTGTTAAAGTGTGTGAGGAAGTGCAAAACTGAATAGTATCAATCGCCTCTAAATTCACATCTTCACATTGAAGTAAATCCCTAGTAACATTTATTGGGACAGGAATTAATTAGAAGGAGAAGAATTTTGCAGGCAAGGTCTTCACATTCAGTTGGTTTGGAGAACTAATGATAATGAAGTGCAAGCTTGTACCTGAAAGCAGGATCTCCCCACTCTCCTGGCTTTCCTGTAAGACCATCTCACCTCTTGGGCTCCTTCGCTTGCTACAAAAGAAGTGTCAACATAACTGCAAGTCCAAAATGTGAAATATAGCAAATTTTATGGGATGTTCCTGAACATGTTTAATAGTCAACCTGGTCTGTCTCCAAGACATAGTGAAAAACTATAGTTAATAGAGCAATAGTAACAGAAGATGCTGCAAGAGACAGGCCCTGAGCCTAATGCCAAGACTCTTAAACTGACTTTCCAGCATGACAGTCAAAGCTGCCTGGAAGAAAGTTATCCACAAAGTTTCAGGTACTTCTCTTGCACATGGGTGTAGAAGGCATTTTTACAGATAAGGAAGTCTTTAGGTAAAACCATAAGATGCCTCAGAATGCTTTAAAGACCAGAAAGCAATTTTTGGCACTTCTTAACTCAAAGCTAGCTGAATGCCTTTGAATGAAATGCAGTGTCTTTCAGAGGTGAAGAAACCTTCCTAACAGTGTCTTTGCTCCATAGGAAGTTTTTCTTCATTCCCAAGACCTGCCTGTCTGCTCCTGCTGTTGCCAGCATCCTCTCCATGAAGCCACAGGCTGCCAGCTCCTTGCTGCAGCTATAACACAGGAGGATTGCTCCAAGGGCAGGAGATACCTCCCGAGCTTCTTGGAAAGTTTCACCTGACATGGTCATCCCTCATAAGGGCAGACAGCCTGTGAGCCGAGAGCACCCAAGTACAGCAAGCACTGTCTGCCATATTGATGGTGAACTGAAACAGAAACCATGCCAGCGCAGGGACCAGGATGTGGGATTTCCACCTCTTTTCACAGAATCACAGAATCATTAAGGCTGGAAAAGACCTTCAAGATCATCAATCCAAACCATCAACCCAACACCAACATGCCCACTAAACAATGTCCCGAAGTGCCATATCCACATGTTTTTTGAACACTTCCAGTGATGGTGACTCCACCACCTCCCTGGGCAGCCTGTTCCAATGCTTGACCACTCTCTCCATAAAGAAATTTTTCCTAATATCCAATCTAAACCTCTCCTGGCACAATTTGAGGTCATTTCCTCTCATTCTGTCACTTGTTACTTGGGAGAAGAGACCAACACCCACCTCACCACAACCCCCTTTCAAGTAGTTGTAGAAAGCGATAAGGTCTCCCCTCAGCCTCCTCTTCTCCAGACTAAACAACCCCAGTTCCCTCAGCCGCTCCTCATAAGACTCGTGCTCCAGAACCCTCACCAGTTTCGTTGCCCTTCTTTATTGCAGAGTCTTAAACATGGCTGTGTTTTTCTTCTTCTGTACCCCCTTTCCTTGTGCTTTCTCTTTCAAGCATCCACACAGCTCCAGTTTCAGCTGAAGGAGGGTTTCAGCCACCCCTCTCCTGCCAAGCCTTCTCCCCTGGTGCTTTCCTCCTGCATGTGTGGAAAGGTGAATTTAAACTAAGTGAAGCGAGTGGTGAGGCCTAGTGTGATCACAGCTGTCTCATCTGTTTAAATTCATGTTGTAGTCCTCTCAGAAGAAGCATTCGGATGGTTTTCCTCGAGCTTGGGGAGGAATGAGGAGGAGAGGAGGAGGGTGGTGGAGGCTGCGGGGCACAGGAGCGGAGAGCCACAGCAGGGACCCAGGAGCTGTGGCGGGGAGACATGTTGCATAGGGGCAAGTGGCACCTGACCTCCCTGATCTTCAGGTTTCCCCCCTAAAAATGGTGCATTAGTACTGTTAGCTGCGAGCAACAGGATCTTAGACTTGGGGCGCTTTTAAATGGTCTGACTTCTTAAGATTGGAGATGCTAAAGATAACAGAGCATATATCTCGGTCAGATGGCTCTTGTTTGTTTTAGCTAGCAATACCAACAGCATTCTTTTTAGTTCTTTTCATCGTGCTTTGTCTATTCTTTTTTATTAAAGCCAATTAGAAAATTTTCTAACAGCAATGTATTATCTCTGATATGATTACTAGTTAAGTCATGAATACCGGTCGTATGAGTGCTAATGAAAAGCTATTCTGTTTCTTAAATTAGCAATCTTAATATTTTCTGCAGTAAATTTTATTTTTTATTTTCCAAATCAAGTTTATAGAAGTGCAATAGAACAGTAATGGGACAGGGGTGCTATAAAAAAACCTTAGTGAATGGAGTAATTGTAGCACTTACAACAGATGAGATGTTTGCAATTAATTTTACAGTTACCACTCAACACTGTATTTTGGGAAATAAAATATTTTACTAACTGAAATTAACAGTTTGCAGACATTTCATGCTGGAAAATGCTGGGTCAAAATTTACTCTTACTGCCACCTCGTTACACTGGTTTCAGCTCTGTGATTTTGCCTGCGATATTTTCCTAAACCCTTTTTTGTATTTTTAATAAAGTTTGAGGTTAAGGTAAGGGAGCCAAACAACCACCAGGGTGAAAGTTTTATCTCTACAGATGTACCCATATAGCACAAATGGTCAATGCTTGTAGGATGAGAACACCTGCCAAGCTTTATGTTGTTATATGCCTGTTAGTAAAGAAAGGAAAGGATATGATGCAGCCACTGAGACTGGGAGTTATTTTCTGGAGTAGAGACTCTTCTGTTAAATTTTAAAACTTTGTCATCTTACAGGCAGACCAAAAGGCTCCATGCACATGGACATGGTTATATCACAAGGGTTGCAGCAAGGAGGCTCATGTGGTGTTGCCTAAGAGCTAGAGAGTGAAGGAGATGAGTCGTCTCCTCCACATGACATGATATTAGGCTGAAGATGCATCCCTGTTAGGGTTTCTGAAATCTCTTGCCTGGAAACAGAACCAACTTACGAACTTGAATATTTCCCACAGTTTGCAGACCCAGCCCTTGTCCTCCAGGCTCCTGCAGCCCGCAGACCAGCTGCACAGAAGCAGCAGCAGCTATTTATCTTTATTCTGTGACTGAATGATCATAGAATCATAGAATCACAGAACCATAGAATAGTTTGGGTTCGAAGTGACATTTAATGGCAGTCTAGTCCAAACCCCCTGCAATGAGCAGGAACATCTTCAACTCGATCAGTTTCCTCAGAGCCCCGTCCAACCTGACCTGGAATGTTTCCAGGGATGGGGCATCTACCACCTCTCTGGGCAACCTGGGCCAGTGTTTCACCACCCTCATGGTGAAACATTTCTTCCTTAGATACAGACTAAATCTGCCCTCTTTTAGTTTTAAGCCATCACCCCTTGTCCTATTGCAACAGGCCCTGCTAAAATGTCTGTCCCCATCTTTATTAGAAGCCCCCTTGAAGTACTGGAAGGCTGCAATAAGGTCTCCCCAGAGCCTTCTCTTCTCCAGGCTGAACAACCCCAACTCTCTCAGCCTGTCCTCACAGGAGAGGTGTTCCATCCCTCTGATCATTGTTGTGGTCTCCTCTGGATCCTCTCCGACAGGTCCATGTCTTTCCTGTGCTGAGAGCTCCAGAGCTGGACACAGTCCTCCAGGTGGGGTCTCATATCAGAGGACTCCCAATTTTGTGAAAAATCAAGGGACTAGAAGAGTCTGATTAATGTTATCATCTGAGACAATGGACTAGACAAATCTGGTAGATTTTCTAAGTTATAATATTTTTCCTAAAAAGACAATTTCTGAAGGAAACCACCATACTGTGATATTAACAGGTATGATTTTAAATCTTGTTCCTTTACATCAAAAGTTATCAGCACTGAAAGCCAAGCTTCCCTACCTAAGTATTACGTGTGAGGACTGCAACCCTATTAAGATAAAAGTTCCAAGGAGCAAAGCTGGTTGAGGTTACTGCCTAAAGCAATCCCATCAGGCCTTCTGCTAAAGGTATATCTTCTACTTAAGAAAAAACACTATATGTGCTTTCTGCTTTGTAGCAATGCTTTTCATTTCAATCTAGCTGTATTTGTTCCTGTGCTTTTATTCCAAGCAAACAAAAATGAATTCTTAGCAATCTGGGAATATATTTCCTAATGCCCTGTAGCAAATACACTTTTTTGAGCGATCCACGTTACTGCAGAGGGAAAATGAATCCTTTATGGAGTAAGGAAAGACAAGTCAAAAATGGAAAAGTGCAAGAGATGTTTTCTGACCAAGAATAATTATAGTGAATAGGAGCATTTTCTATTCACAGAGCAGGTAAGCCTAACCCCCCTCTTCTTCAGGTTTGATCTGAAGCAGGAGCTGCAGCATGTGGTCTCCAAGGAACTGAAGTGCGAGAAGGTCACTCGCTGACCTGGCCTTAAGAAGAAGAAACAAGCTTTTGAAACTTGTTTACTGACCCACTCTCTGTGTGGGACATATATATTTTTTAATGGCTCCATGTGGAAATGTGTGGAATATATAGTACAGTTGTAGAAGCAGCAAGTAAATCTTTGTCAAAATATTATAGGTTGTAGCACTAGCATAAATCCCGCAAGCCCAATCATTAATGTGAAAGCCCACGTTAATAATAATGGAGTTTTATTGGTCTAAGAAGGTGGTGTACACAACCGGCATAAGGTGATTTTTGTTGTTCTACTTCATGGTCTAATGCACTGAATATAAAACACAAAATGCCATGGGCTGGGAATGGGGAATGCACTGCCTTGATTAGCCATTTGTGTTACTTGCTTACTGCTAAGTTAATGCCCCTCTCCAGGCCACATCACTTTGTCGAGCATGTGAAGTGTGACCATAGGCAGACCCCTATAGCCAGTAAAGGATTTACAATGCTTCGGGGTGGGTATTGCAACACCTTTTGGACGCTGCTGCAGTGTTCAGATTAGGCTGCCTGTAGGTAGGCACATGGCCTCGTCGTGTACGTCAAATCAGTTACACTATGCTATTTTTACAGGAACTTTGCCTTTGAGGAACAATTCAGAATGCCCTCAGTAAGCTTTATTTTTAGACAAGTGAAGAACACAATCCCTGTTCCTCATATTACAGTTCAGTGACTGGAACATCTGCCCAGGAGGTGGAAAACTCCTTTGGAGCCCAATGCCATTGAGCTAAAATGGCTGAAACCCATTTCCCTGCCCTAACCGCAGCACCCTGCAGCACAGGCAGAGGAGACGAGGGCTTTCCTCTGTGCCTCTCACTGTGGCTACATCACTGCAGAAAAGCTCAGAATGGAGCTCAGAAACTTGGAGCAGATAACAAAAAGGGGCTTTGGGGCTCAGCAGTAAGTCCGCCAGCAAGACTAGGAAGTCTTGGCTCCTCTGTTTCATTCATAACCCACAGGCAAAGCACGTGAACCAGTCCCTTAGACTCCAGAAAATGAAGCAATCTGTTTAAAGCTTGGTCACAACCTACTGCGCGCGCCAGGGGATAAGAGTTGCCGAGCTCACTCCCATGAGGTTCACCACGGTTTGCAGCACAGGGTGGAAAACAGCCTGGGGTTGGTTGCTCCCACCCCTCGCTGGTGAGCAGATGCCTTGACCCTGCCTGACTGCATGGTCTTTATAGCACAGCTATACCCACTGACCATATTCCTTACAATAAATGCTTCTTTTGGACACAGTGCTTTTTCTGACAGTTCCTGGGGTGCTGGGGGAAACTGTGAACTGCTATAAACTAGACTCATTCCTTGTATATTTGTTTAAAAGACACCTATACAAATAAAAGAGAAAAAAAATCCTTGCTTTCTTTTGCCTAACGGTGGTATAAAAATCCTTGTACTTTATAAATAAAGAAATTCTGAAAATTATCTACACCTCTGCTGTTGTTACTTTATCTTCTGTACAGTTCTTGAATGTGACTAAGTAATTACACAGCCATAGAGGACTATTACATTTTCTTGCTATGAGAAATTCTGTAATCTCTGATGACGGACAGTTATTTAACAAAAGGTAATGATGATCTGCCTGTGTGTCAGATGCATACATACAACTGTGTACTACTGGAGCCTGGTACAATTTATAGTGTTTGATTGAAACAAATAGACCTATTTTACCACCTGATTTTCTAGTACATGATAAATATATACTACTCTTGTATTACCATAAGGATACTGGTTCTTTTCACAAAGTTCAGGCAGGAAAGGGATTCATTTAGAGAAAGCTCACGTTGCAGTTAACAAGGCTTTCCTTTCCTTTGGCTGATGCTTTTCATTTTTATTTTTATGTTTATTTTTATTGAAGGTTTATATTGCTATTTTCATTTCTGTAATGACAGTCCCTCTAAATAAAAAGGGAATAAAATGTGATAAAGCACCAGTCAGTCATTTTCTGATAACTTCTTTGAACACTAGAGAACCTGACCTACATTATTTAGGTGCAAGGTAAGATGCAGTAAAATGTAACTGCTCTCCAGGATGCTGGAGACAACTGTGACAGTTCTGCTACTAAGCATCTTTGTACAATTTTTTATGTGCTCAGACATATGGTTCATTTCTCCATCTCGCACTTGAACTGGGCATAAGCAAATGTGGACTATTTTTGCTCATCCATATAAACCCAGCAAATCTTCACTGGAAAGTGGGTTTAAATAATTTAGACTGAAGTCCTACTTTAGGAAGACTTTTGACCTGTGACTTTTGGAATCCAGGGGAGAATTAGCGTCATGTCCAGCCTGTTGCAGTGTTTGCTGACACGTCGCTTCACTGTTGCATCATCACCCCAAGACATGCTTTTTAAAGGCTTTTACACTATTTGTGTTTTAAGTTGCACGTTCTGAAGCTGTACAAAGATGTCCTTGAAACTGAACAGTTTTGGTTCTGTTTTGTTGGTTGCTGTCTGCTCAAAATTGTGGCTGAAGCAGAACCATCTCTTCTTTTTCAGGGATGGTACAGTTATTCAAATATTTTTTATTCTGCAACTAGTTCATTTTCACTGAAATTGCCAGTTATATCTACAGCATAACAAATAAGAAATATCTGGTTAAAAACACTCTTAATTACCTCCCTACGGTCTTTTCTCCGATGATAAATGTTAAGCATTTTAACCAAAAAGCTGCATTTACATTGCGCTTCAAATTCACAGTTGAGTTGCATTTGTACAGGAAACTTCCAGTACTGTAGCTGTCAATGTGCTGTGGTTTTTGCTATTGAGTATGCTCGAAGGATTTTGTGTTTCTGAAGTTCCCTGTCTATTACATATACTGTTCTTTGTCACTGATTCATATCATATTTGTTGTTAGCCATGAACTCCAGCCATATGCTCTGACAATTGTACCATTGATTATGCCATATACATCAGATTTTTACTGAGTCAAGGAATACTTTAATCAAAGCGTTCTACTTAAAAGGAGAACAATTATTGAATGAGTTGAAAATTAGCTATAAACCAGAGGTTCTGGAAATTGGTTTAAAATATCAGCATTGAATGGTAGCTTTGTTTGGATGCAAATAAACATTTATGAGGTTGTTATTCTTACAGTCTGGCTGGGAGAAAATCCAAGATTTTCATTTGCACTCATATATATTTATACTGGGAAACTTGGTGTAAGAACTGTGGCCCGTGCATTATTCTTGACACCGTAAGAAACGGCTTTGTTCTGAGGCAGGAGTACAGGACTGTCTGTGAGTCCTAGCAGCCTCTCGATTTTCTAGAACAAAGTAAGAATTTGAGGAGCTCAGTGGGCTCGGTCTACAGAAACCACAGGGTGGGCCATCTACTTTATGATATTATAATATTGTAACATGCATCAGTGTGAAAGGGAAAACAGACAATCCCTTCTATAACCTCATCGCTACTGTAGTGCTACCATTTAATTTTTACAATGAAGAAACCACAGAAAACTCAAAATTATATCAACTCACTCACAGCATTTGCAAGTCCAAAATAACTCTGCAATACTGTAGTTGCTGGTGTAAGCAGGATTAGCGTCAAATCTACTATATGTGGTAATTAACGTACTATTGGTGCACATGAGGTAACTGAATGCCTATCAGGTACTTAGGATGCGTGTCCGAACTTTGCTGGCTTTGGGGTTGAGCTGGGAGAGTGCCCAAGGGGGAGGCACGAGGTAGGACCCCAGGCTGGTGCCAGCAGGGGAGAGGGACGGTGCCTGTGTGACTGTCCCAGCAGAGAGGTGGCAAAGCTGGGACTGCGGGAGGCTGCTCTGAAAAGCCAGTCTGGGCATCCCCTGCGATTTTAGCAGGTGGTCTTGCTGAATGTGAATGTACAGCCTTTACCATAGTCCTACACATCATGGTTTAACGCCAACCAGCAACTAAGCCCCACGCAGCCACGCGCTCACTCCCCTGTGGTGGGACAGGGGAGAGAATCAGAACAGTAAAAGTGAGAAAACTTATGGTTTGAGATAAAGACAGTTTAATAGGTAAAGCAAAAGCCACGCACGCAAGCAAAGCAAAACAAGGAATCCATTCCCCACTCCCCACGGGCAGGCAGGGGTTCAGCCATCTCCAGGGAAGCAGGGCTGCATCACGCGTAATGGTTACTTGGGAAGACAAATGCTACCACTCTGGACGTCCCCCTTCCCCTTCCTTCTTCTTCGTCCCAACTTTACATACTGAGCATGATGTCATATGGTATGGAATACCCCTTTGGCCAGCCTGGGTCAGCTGTCCTGGCTGTGTCCCCTCCCAGCTCCCCGGGCACCCCCAGCCTGCTCGCTGGCAGGCCAGAACACAGAAAGCTGGACTGTCCTTGACTGCTCAGCAACAACTCAAAACATCAGCACGTTACCAACATTTTCTCATCCCAAATGCAAAACACAGCCTCGCACTAGCTTCTGTGAAGAAAATTAACTCTATCCTGGCTGAAACCAGGACACTACATAAAACCTCTGTGATGATAACTGGCCACTTTTTATGTTTGGTTTCTTAAATTATAAAAATTCCATATATACAAGAGATTCCAAGTGCCCGTGCCTTCTCTAGTATCTGTGCTACCATCTGAGACACTATTCTGTTAGCACAGTCGGTGCAGCTTGCATTATTTCAATACAAAGAAGACTACGTATGACTCTTGATAATTACAAAAGAACATCCTGACACCTTGCTGTCATCATGATGGCTTTGCTGGATTCATATCTGCAGTAGAAATGAAATACATTCCTATTTTAAATATGCTCTCATGCTGGATACTTGAGCAACAACAACAACTTGCTTGGAATCTCTAGCAAATACATGTGCTATCTAGCTGAAAAGTTTAGACTGTGCAACTGTGTTAGCATCTGAGTGTCTTCCACACACAACCAGTGGCCAGTGACATCCCCTGGACCCCATGGAGGCTCTGGCACTTCTCTGTGCCAGTCGTGATGTTACAGCTCTTGAACTACACAGCAATTCCTAATGCCTGCTGTCCTCCTCATAACACACAAAGCGAGAAATGAAACTGCTGGCTGTTTACTATAATTTCCAATTTTGGATGAGCGTTCCCTGCCAAAGATCTGCTGGATTTTTACGCTGGTGATGTGTCAGAGTTGGCTTCCTGAAAGTGGAATACGATGCAGGCGCTGCACTACTGATTACATACCTTTTCCCAAGTAGTAAAGCCTTTTGCTAGGCAACAATTAAAGTGTTCGCAAATACTCTGCTGCTGCGGTTAACTCTACATTTTATTTAAGGCAAACATTTAAGCCACCTCTGTTTTGGTTAAGTCAGTGCCCTCCACAATTACATATCCCTGCCAAGGGCATGCACAGCGTGTAAGATTTACCGATACAGATCTCCAGAGGCCTCTGGTTTGGCTTTAGGGTGGAGAAGAGAGAGTGCACGAGGCACAATGTTTGGCTTGAATTTAGCTTTGCTTTTGCCTCTGGAGAATAAGACCATGGCAGACACAAACACAACCGAGCATGTACTAAACCAACTGAAACGCGCTCCATGCCTGCTCCTTTAAAACAGAAGAGTAAGTGCTGCGCTGAAGAAGTCCCACAGGACGCTCTCCCCTGTAGCAAATATCGGCTGCAATCTCCTACTGATTCCTTCCCAGAGGAACCGCAGACATATACAGTCCCCAGCACAAAAGGACAGGCCGGATGCAGGATCCCTGGGGACCAGTAAGCTGACACTGAAATGGGGAACCATCCTAAAGATACAAGACGGTTCCAGACTATTACAATGATTTCAAGCAATATGTGTCTTTTATTTCTGTGCAGAGTCCTTGATATCTTGTTGAGGTTACTTGTGAGTTTCAAGCAGGAATAGTGGGCTAGAAAATTCGTGCATGTAGTCCTGTGTTAGCAGCAAGATTCATTCTTGCACTTTATTTTATTAAACTTCTTTAGATAGTCGGGGAATCTCGGGTGAAGTTAAAATGTCTTCAGGCAGAGCGTCAGAAGTATTAAAGAGATCTGAAAAAATGTAAAATAATTATTTGTATATTTTATTTGAAAAGGAGTTGTTTGAGGCACCAACTGTTATATGTATGTGCACACACACACGCACATATATATGTGTGTATATATATATATATATAGAGTATGTATTTACGAAGTAGGTTCTATGTTGGTTTACTAAAAACCAGCCAATTGATGAAATCACTGTAGTGGAGTCAAATAGGCTCTCTGAGAATATAAAAATCTTTCAGGGGCAAGGCAGAGTCCTTGTGGTGTGATACACACAGCCTGCTGGGGTCTGGCTGGTATGTTAAAGTGCTGTCTCCTGTCATCCTCGTGCTCCTGGAGTAGTACTGTACACAGTACAGAGTATCCACACAGCATAACGTTAGGTGCCTTGATGCCCTCCTGGAGACTGAATTATCTTTTTCTTGGTTGCAAGGCACAGCTCTGCAGTGTATATTATAGACCTGATCTCAGGTCATAATCGTCTTGCGGTGAGGAGCCCTGGTATGGGCACAGTGCTCCTGCCCTTGTGGTTCCCCACGCGCCCCAAGGGAACACGGGTGTACAGGCAGACTCTGTGTGTGCAGGTCTATCTCCAAGTCTGGATGTGACCGGGATATACGCGGGGACCAGGGCTGCACAACGTTCTGTGGACCGCAGCTGCAGCGCACGGCAAACGCAGCTACTGGACTCGGGGAGGTGCCTCTATGGGCTCTCCTGATTCAGGGCATCATGACAGGAGTTAATTCCTAGCTTAAATGTGCTTAGTATTCACCAAACTGTTTTACTTTTTAATTCTTAAGAACCTATATTCTTAACCTAGGCATTTTCATTTAGATAACCAACTTACTGTTCTCCATCTAGTGAGGAAGGAAAGCAGAATTTGGTTAAAAATCACTGTTATGTGGGATGAGGTCAGTGTTAGAAGCATTAGAACTGAAAAAAATCTCAAGCATTCATCGCCTTGGCATTTATATCGAAGTTTGTTTGCCATTTGCATTTCTTTGTATTTCACTGTGAGTCTAGGATTAAAATGCACACTGAAACTCAGCTGAATCCATAAAGCATCAACTATAAAAATTCATGCTCAGTCAGAATCTTTACAAAATTTTAATGAAGCCATAACTAAATTCAAAGTTGAGTTAGCTGCACTTTGTTATTTTGTAATGAAGGTTCTGCACAGCACTTTTCAAATGGAGAGGACTACCATGATTAGTAAACATGGGAGACACACTGAGCCAAATGCCTCCCTGCGGCATTCTCACTGAAGTCAAAGTCACCCTAGGGATGAATTTGACCTGTTGAACTCAGTGCTTTTAGAACCAACAGCATAATTTCTTCAACATACAGCTAGAAAGAAAAAGACTTGTGACTTGAAGGCCGGGTTGTATGAATTCAGTTTAACAGTGGGGAGAAAAGGTGTGGAAGACAAACCTGTCCCAAACTAGATTCAGTTTTGATTTTCTGAAACATCTGCTGAAAAAAACCCACGTGGTACCTCCTTAATCTGAGCTAGATTCAGAAGTCAAGACAAAGAAGCCAGTGTATATACAGACCTGCACGTTATCCATCAAAATTTCCTGAATTTTCACTAGCTTTTTTGTTTTGTTACAAGGTCCCCAAAATCAAATGGTTTTGAGCCCATGGAATATTTTTCTTACAGAAAATTATTTTTTCTTTGTTTTGATGACAAAAAAATGTGTCTGTGTTTTTAAATCAGTTTAAGCGGAGCTACTTATTTGTCTTGTAACCTTAATTTTTCAGTTTAACAGCTAAACTAACATAATTAATAAATTATATGAGAGAGGCTATACAGCATTGTTATTTTTTTCAGTGCAAATGACCATATTTTGAACTCCATCCAACTTTGAACTATTATCATTAGGATTTTTTATTTGATATATCATCAGTAGTTTTCCTGTGGGTTTTCTCCCACAGCAGAACATCAGAATTTGTATTCCTAACACTTGCAAGTCTTTAAATACATGTATGACAAAGGAACTTGGAGCCTCTTCTTTTGAGGTAAAGTTTCACTAAATCCAAATGGAACATGCATTTGCAATATCCGACAGCAATGCAGGTGAGTTCTTTGAAAATCCTATCCCTGAAATACAACCACTGAAAAAAGATTAGTTGTTCAAAAAATTTAATTAAAAAAAAAAAAAAAAAAAAAACACACAGCAAAAAGCTAGGAAAATCTCAAACCAGACCCAGAAAGATTGCATCTCTATTTTTTTCACATATTCACCTCTCCCATCAAGGTAGCCTGAAGGTCATGAATGCTTTCTAATTTTCATCTTTCAGGTGACATAGCTAAGAACAAATGGCCTGATTTTTCAGAGGTGTTAACACTACAAGTAGTCACAGGAAACAGGTGTTTTACCTTGAAGTGCCAGTCATAAGAAAGTAAAGCCTGAGAAGGTAAGAAATAGTATACAAAGGTGTCTCTTTTAGGCTCATACTATCGTGTACGATTCTTCAAAATTACTTCTGAACAACCTTCCAGGAATACAGGAATGGCAGAACTTAGAAACAGTAGTGCTGAGTAAGAAAACCTGTTCAGACTAAGGGAAAGCTTCAGGACTAAGTAGATAAAGCTGTTCAGTAAATACTGGAGACAAAACGAATCGAGAGCAATTAAAACAGGCATGACTGAGCAAGCATCCTTGAAAGGATGACCCTGAGTTTCTTTTTCATGTTCACCGGAAATTATTGTCCAGCCAGAGTGGAAGAACAAAACAGTGTGTGTTATTTTGCTGGATTCTCTGGTATCCTGAAGAAAAAACAGATGTGAGATCCACCTAAGCATCTGGCAAGAATAGAATGACCAGCCATTGTTAATGTGTAGGGTGGTCAAATGGGATAAAGAACCCCTGCCTATTTACAGAAGTTACCCCTTTACTGTATATGGGATAATCATATCAACATCTTCCTTCCCAGTTCCGTTAATCGTTTGGACTGTACCCGATCTGGAGTTGAACTCCATTGACCTGCACTTAGCCATCAGGCCACACGAGTGGTATTTTCCAGTTCTTGTACTGGATGGACCACTCTGCCTGGATATTGAAGAGGGCATTGAATGGAGCCCGGCTCTCAAGGTTAGTTAAGGCAGTTCAAACATGTCCTTTTTATAAAGCATAATCCAGGGCTAAATTAGTAGTGCGAGACTTACTAATGACTGTGTATGATAAAATGGGAATAAAATATAACATGTATGCAGTTTCTATGTATATAGTCAAAATAGTTTAGAAAATTTAATACATTCACTTTCAGAAGCAAATGAATGAAGATGGCAGACTGGTTGGTTTTCTTAAGACCTTTCTAGCACATTTGCATTGCTTTTAAACCACAAAAATGGCGAACTTCTGCAGAAGAGAAAAAAACAATGTGATTTTACAAAGGGACACATAATCATAGTGTTACTTTATGAAACCATATGACACTGTAATCAACTGGAAGAGCTACCAGGTTTTAACACTGAGTGTGTTTTCTTATGATAAACACTTGTCAATATAACGTTATCTTGTGCCTGCTATATCTTGTTTCCACCATGACCTTTCAAACCACATGCATGTTCTTTTCTCTCCCTCTGAGAAAACCTTAACAACATTCTAATCATCATGAAGAGCAATTAACTGTCTTCAACCAGCTGTGCTACTCAGCTCATCTGGGAATGGGATAAAACCTGCTCCTTAGTGCAGATCCGCCTACCCAGGCATGGCAAACAAGGCTAGTGCAGAACGGTTTTTAAATATGAAAAATTGGCACTTTCATAAAGTTTGGAAGCTTTGGGTGAAGCGCAACGGTATCTCTTCTAGTAAAGGGAAGCCTCATTCCTGCTTGGTCTATAGTCTCTGTAAGATAATGTATTAGTTTTAATAATGCACTTTTTAAAGGTCAGCATTTGAAGAACAGCACTTATTTGTTGACATCACTGCAGAAAGCATCCTTGCCCTCACTGAGCAAAAATTCGTGGCAGCGGTATTCTCTGCCTAAGGAAGAGAAATAGCTTCCTGAATGTGCAGTTGCTGAAAGGGCGTTGCAGAGGCCTTCAGAAATAGTAGTTGGAAATTAATTGTATGAAGTAGTATTTGGCTTCTTTGTTTTTACAAATCTGTGCCTAAACTGTGTTATGCCTCAATTCACTTAACAAAGCCCTTGCAGTTTTTTGTCTGTTAGCAAATGAAACAATAACAAACATGGAACAAGTAAAATTAATCTGTATCCAGAGTGTTTTAATAAATAAAAAGATAGAGGCAAAAATTTATAGAGTAGTTAACACCTGAGAACTGTTTTTTGAGCTGAAAAAAAAATCAAGCTGATGGTATACTCTTTCCTGAAATCATCAGGGTTTTTGCTATGTATAATTGGAAGTATGCATAAAAGAGTTGTACCTTCAATTTTAACAGATGTGTACTTTGAACAACAGAAGTATTTTTTGTTTTGGTTCTGTGTGGTCACTTTATTAGTTGCTCTGAACCGTTTTCATATACAAATGAATTCATATACTGAATTCATATACATATATATGAATTATGATTTTGTGAACCGAAATTAATCAGCTGATGGGAAGCGTTTATGTCTTATTGTCAAGTTTGAACTTTTGTCAAATTGCTGAATTTTTTTTTCCCCAGATCTTTGTTTAGCCTCATGCTATATGTTTTCTAAACATTACTTATTTATACTGACATTTTCTGAGAAATAAGATACACATTATGACCTATGCTAATGTGCAAGCTTAGGTGTCTACATTTTAGTCTTTGCAAGCCTCAAGTCACTTTTCTCTAGCAGCCTAACCACGGATTTAAACACAGATGTACCAAGTCATTTTGAGTTCACCCAACCCTTTGTGTGCACGCATTATAGTAGGAAGCCAAGTGCAAAGTATTCACCAAGTGTCAGAAGTACACCTCTTTACACAATCCACCTTCCATTAACTACTGAAGTTCAAACTGCGTGTGAACTAAGAATAAGATTAGCAGTAGGTAAGATAAAAAAAATGTACTGGTATACCTTCCAGTGAAACAGCAATTTAGGAGATCTCCAAAGAAACAGTTTAAAAGACCTGGGGAAAAAAGCAGAATAAAAAAAAATGAAGGAGGCATAGTTTAATATGAAGGAGCAGGGAAATCCACAATATATTAAATGTGGTGCAGAGAGAAAATCTGGTTTTATTATACAGGGAACTAAGGGTTACTGTTATTATTGAAGTCCTTCAACTGTTTAAAAAAGGGCGTGAGGTGTCAGTTGCTTATAATTTTGTCAAATTGAAATAATTGCTCTAGAATTTTTTTTAATATTTGACTGCATTTTGTTGTGGATATTTTTAGTGAAAACAGTAGAACTGCTTATCCTGGTTTCAGCTGGGATAGAGTTAATTTTCTTCCTATTAGCTGGTATAGTGCTGTGTTTTGGATTTAGTATGAGAATAATGTTGATAACACACTGATGTTTTAGTTGTTGCTAAGTAGTGCTTATACTAAGAGCAAGCAGCTGCGTGATGCTTATTTGCCGGCTGGGCTTAAGCCACGACACTGCTTCTGAGACAAATCAGTCTGCTGCAGGATCTACTAGGACACTTGAATTGTATAGACTCAACAGGGTGAAGGATCCATTGATAGCCAGAGGACAAGCTTTCTGTCTCCTTGAACAAATGGAACATATTCCGCTTAGCAAGATTTAGGAGGCTTGAGCAGAAAGCGGCATATCCCCTGCATGCTGAGGGGAGCGGCTCTACATCTTGGTGAATAAAGTGTAGCAGCCATCTGCTTGGCCAACCGAGCTGATGGCCTGTAGAGTAAATTGCTCAAGTTAGAGAGTCATAGTTATATGCCTGTGAGCTATAACAGCTCATATCCTGTGCGGGGTGAGGACATGCTCACTGCCGAGTTATATGAGGATAGCTGGAGATGAGATGAAGCCCGTGGATAGTCAGCTGCACAAAATCCACAGGCTGTTGCTTTTCGTTTCCATAAGGTGCTGCTAGAAATGAAGGGCTTCTTGGCTGTATGTATCTAACATACCCACCCCAAGAGAGTGGCAGGTAAAAACCTGAGATTCCTTTATTTTTTGAGACCCTTGTGTGTAAGAGATTATATCTTTATTTCCCTCATGGATAGGCAAATCTCAGTCTGCCTTTCAGGTTGCTGAGGAAATGGGATTTGACTGCATGAAGCAGGCTACACTAGATCACCTGGGTGTGAGCAGAAACATGTCTTGTTGATGCTTCTGGAATCCCTTACCACACTTCAGTAAGTCATTCTAAATATCAGCCCATCACATTAAGCCAAACAGTGGCTGGTTTCTCTGCAGCCCTGTGCACTGAGCTGCTGCTTTTACCACAGAAGTGCCCCGTTGTGACTTCAAATAGTAAAGGTCTGCAAAACCCAAAACTGAGACAGGCAGTGCACTGTGACTGCAGTTACCGACGACAGTGCTTATCAAACGGCAGTGTGCTTCTGCCCTTACGGAGCCTGGGTAATTACAGACTTTGGGTATGAGCTCATGGTTCAGGATAATAGAGGAATCTGTAAAATAAAGGTGGAATAAATTATTTTGCCACCGATTCAGAAAAATGTCATATCTTTGGAATAGTTGTAGAAGGACCAATTCTGTGGTTACACAACACATCACAAAGCAGTATCAGGAAGTCCCTGAAGACCTGTTCCACTTCCAAAGGATGCTTTTTGGGCCTGGATGATCAACTTTCAGAAATTTATGGATTGCATTCTGGCTCAGGATACTAGTCCATGAACAGACACCTCCTTAGACAAGGATGCAATCTATACCTAAAATGATGAGTACAACTTATAATGGCAGTAAGCATAGAACTGCTGCCTATGAAGCACAGCTCTCACTGTCAACATGATTAATGTGCTGCCCTTCTTCGTGAGATAGCCCTTTTCTGACTCAGTTGTTGCCTTGTCTCACTGGGCAATCCTGAGAACAAAAAGGCAGGTAGTTTTCTTTTGGACATTGTGAGACTAATTTGGACAGATTATTTGAAATGTTTCCACCCTAGCTATCCTGCCAATAAACTTCATTAGGATCCTGAAGATGATAGCTTAGAGGGTGGCCTGAGCATAAACTTTTAGGATGCTCAGAGAAGATTAAAGGATGCCCACCTCTACACAGTGAGGTGCTCAAATGGCTAGACACAAAAGAGAAGTGTCAGAAACATCAATAAGCAGCATTCATGCTGCTGTGAAGAGCACCTAACGTGCAATTTTTACAACATGAGGAGAAAATATTCAGTCATTGAGAAAGCCTAGCATGAAAATGGCCTATTTAGTTACTGAAATGCAAGTAGCATCTACTGAATGATTACTTTACTCATTCAACACGGGTCATGCACTGTTTTAGTGCGTTTATTCAGCAAAGAGCAAAAATGGTGGATTTCTGAAATGCAACCCATTGTCTTTAAGACATGTCTTAACATGGCCTGCAAAGTACCTTTTATGGCAGACTGACAAAATGTATGTAGAGATGCTGGTGGGTCCTAAAGTCTCACATCCTCAGGCAGATTCAGGTGTAGGATGCAATGTACATTGCTTAGAAGATATGACCAAAAGATGTCCACAAGGAAGTGGTAACTGCCTGGGAGAAGTCTCACTGAAGGTAGAGCAGGCACTTGGGCTGGATTAAATCTTAGCCTGTAGTTCCCCAGGCCACAGTATAAAGCTTGGTCCAAATGAAAATAAACAGAATGACAAACATCTCTTTTCTGGACTGCATCGTATCATGGTCATTTTTTGGTCCATCTCAGGTGGACAAATACCTGTAAGTGGGAATGAGAAGAAACATATGCTTGAGGCAAACCTGAGCATGTATGAGAGCAAGTCCTAACAGCATGCAAACAACAGAAGACTTGCTTTTAACTTTGAAAGCAATCAACTCTATAGGGTACTTTGTATGGATTAGTTTGTGTTTGAGAAACTAAGGATGTGGATGATCTGGATTTATATTTTATTTATTTTTAGAAGGTATCTGGTTTGTATCACCTTGGGGTTTTGCTCATTGATTGGTGAGATCTGCTTATGGAGAACAAAAAACTGGAATAAAAAGTGGTTGCAAGCACAAAAATGTAGACTGTTCACAGTGTGCAAAAAAGTGCTAAAGCAAAAGAACAATGTGGCTAAGTGAGGACAACAGAAAAGGGATAGAAAAAAGAAATTGGCTGAGGGTGGTGTTATCTAGTGGTAGCTGAGAGAGTAAGGGTATTTTTAATTTAGCAGTCGAGGTAGCACCATAGGTATGACCCATGAGATAGTTGCAGTTGAGGTCTAATAAAAGCTTTATATGAGATAATTTAACCAATATTTCCTTCAAGATGACAGCTGGTTTGCTTTCCTCTGAGTTTATGATACACTACTTTTTTGCTCCTTTTGAGTCATGTCAAAAAAGCAAAACCTAAAACCTAAGTTGTTTGTATTATCACTGAAGTAGTCCCTTTCCTTATCATTCTTTTCTTGGCTCCAGTGGAAAATTACAAGAAACAACACCCTTCCATAGGAATAAAAAGAAGATTATGAATCATTAAAATATTTTAAATAAACTATTTTTTTATATCAACAGTGACTTACCCTTAGAAGCTCTGTTGACATAATTTTTAAAGTCTCTTAGAAAGATACAGCTGACCTGTTTCTGAAGCAGTAACAATCTAGGGACATCTGTGTTAATGTACAGGAGGCAAAGCTGAAACTAGGTTTACTTTATCATCAACTTTATCAACAGTGAGGGCCAGGGGGGTATAATCAGTGGGTTCCTCAAAATAAGGACATTTTCTAAGGATTGGAAAACAATAAATAACAAACAAATGCAGCTCATTTCACAGTGCATTTGTGAAATAACTAGTCCTTGCACAGATTCTTGGGGCTACCCACAAGCATCCTCAAAAACACCTACGGAATGAATTCATATAGTGTTTGTCTGACAGGAGTACTCCTATTTCATTTTCACTCCTGGTTTTAAAGATTAAAATGTAGTCTAAGCACCTATAAAGAAGACAATATTGACAAAAAAAAAAAAGAAAAAAAACCCAAACACACAATAGAAAATGTTTCTAAATATGTAAAACAAGAAAAGTATAACCGCTAATAAGATCTTTGGCAATGCAGCTCTTTTTTTTTCTTTAAATACTTTAAAACATTTCATTTGGACTTCTGTAAGGCCTTTGACATGGTCCGGCACAACACCTTTCTCCTCAGTTGGAGAGATATGGATTTCATGGGTGGACTGTTGGGTGGATGAGGAATTGGTTGGATGGTCGCACCCAGAGGGTAGTGGTCAATGGCTCAATGTCCAGATGGAGACCAGTGACAAGTGGTGTCTCTCAGGGGTCCATACTGGGACCAGTACTCTTTAGTATCTTCATCAATGACATAGTGGGATCGAGTGCACCCTCAGCAAGTTTGCAGATGACACCAAGCTGAGTGGTGCAGTTGAGATACCTGAGGGAAGCGATTCCATCCAGAGGGACCTGGACAAGCTTGAGGAATGGGCCCATGTGAAACTCATGAGGTTCAACAAGGCCAAGTGCAGGGTCCTGCACCTGGGTCAGTGCAAGCCCCAGTACCAATACAGGCCAGGGGATGATGGAATTCAGAGCAGCCCTGTTGAGAAGGACTTGGGGGTACTGGTGGATGAAAAGCCAGACATGAGCCAGCAACATGCACTCGCAGCCCAGAAGGCCAACCGTATCCTGGGCTGCATCCAAAGAAGCATGGCCAGCAGGCCAAGGGAGACGATCTGCCCCTCTACTCCACTCTGAGGAGACCCCACCTGGAGTTGGAGCAGGTCCAGAGGAGGGCCACAACAATGATCAGAGGGATGGAACAGCTCTGCTGTGAGGACAGGCTGAGAGAGTTGGGCTTGCTCAGCCTGGAGAAGAGAAGGCTCCGGGGAGACCTTCTTGCAGCCTTCCAGTGCTTCAAGGGGGCTTCTAAGAAAGATGGGGACAGACTTTTTAGCAGGGTCTGTTGTGATAGGACAAGGGGTGATGATTTTAAACTGAAAGACGGTAGATTTTGACTAGATCTAAGGAAGAGATTTTTTATGAGGAGGGTGGTGAAGTACTGGTCCAGGTTGCCCTGGAGAGGTGGTAGATGCCCCATCCCTGGAAACATTCCAGGTCAGGTTGGAGAGGGCTCTGAGGAACCTGATCTAGTTAAAGATGTCCCTGCTCATTTCAGAGGGGTTGGACTAGATGACCATTAAAGGTCCCTTCCAACCCAAACCATTCTATGATTCTATGATTTGGAATTTTCACTATTTAATTGAACTTTTTTTGCAGCCTGTCAAATGAAGTCCTCTGGTCCCAGTTTAGCAAATGTAGTAATGCCATTAATATTTCTATTTTCTATATAATTTATCTTGTTTCCAACAGGTTTGTTTTTCTTATCCAGTGCTTCCTCACTCTTCCTCCTTCCAGTCACCTTCCAAATAGTAATCTGCTCCTATCAATTTGAAATATTTACATCTATGGTGCTAATAAACCTCACATCTCATTTCTGAAGTTTCTTTTTTCTTTTATTGATGGTCCTACCACCTTATTGGTAATAACTGAGCAAAATGTTAATTTTATCACCAGTTTTCAAGTGTTGACATCTCCTGTCTTGCAGCACACACCAAATCCATTTTAACAGGAAAAATCAAAAAAGGCTTCAATTCAGAGTATTAAAACACGAAATCCATAAGCATTGCTTTATAAATGGACACCTAGGTTTTCTTTATATTTGTCATCATTTGGCTATCTCTTAAGGGATTTTGTAGTCAACTTTATAATTTAGGCACTTTTTATGAGGAACTCCAGAGCAGAAAATATGCAAAGTATATGGTATTTTTTGTGGACTTTCAGCACTTCATTGCTGATAGTCTTTTGTGATGTTGGTTGCTCTACTCAGGTATTTTTATTTAACAAAGCTGAACTAAAATGAAGTTTTCTTAACTTCCATAAGGTGGTGAAATGACATGATTGCTTTTTTTAAATAACCTTTTTGAAGACAGTGTGAGAAGTTTATCCAACAGGCAGTATTTAAATGTATTTCAGAGTTCTAAAGGATGATCTGAAAAGCATTCATACTCGTTCAGAAAACAGTTATGTCTGATTTGCAGATTGTAAATTGATTGAGAAATAGTTGTATAGTTGTCTCTGCTGTTCCAAATCAGGTCCGGAAGCCTACTTTGTCTGTGGTTCAAGAAACAACCTCATATTGGTCAAACTGTACTTGACCGCAAAGGATGTATTTATAGCCTACGATAAACTAATGATCTGAGGGGCAGGATTACCAGTTAGTCTGTTCCAAAATCTTGATTCTACCAAGGGGCATATTTTGGAGTTTACAGCTATGTTGAATATGGCTGTTCTTTGAGTTTTACAGTTAATGTGTTTCAACTGAGTACAAACCATGTTAATTTTTTCTTTTCTCATTTGAGTGAAAGCTCAATTAGGTCTCTCAAACCATGGACTAGAAGCACAGTCAGTTACCATGGCAGAGCTGGGAGCTCAGATATGGAAGATTCCTCTATTGTTGAGTGCTTATTAACCTATTTCAGTTCAAAATAATGAAACAGGTTAATTAATCCATCATTGACAATGTTTGATCTAACTTGTCTGACTTTGCTCCATGAGAGTATAGGATCATTTAAGGAGTCAGATACATCTGGAAAATGGTTTTAAAAGTTGTGCGCTGTCTCTCAGCTTCTAGTTTTTGGTTCTTAGTACTAAGTTCCTGTGCTGCTAATGTCCTTCTGAGAGGTGTCATACCAAAAGCTATTATTTATCTGTTGGCCCTTGGCTCTGAAAGCCACAGCCAAAAGATACAATTGTAAGGGCAAGAAATCTTGACTGTGTGAACCGAAAGCAAAGTAAGGCTCGAACCCAAACACCTACTTTGGCAAATGCAGAACAGCATGCCCTCAAGCATCCCACTCTGTTCATCTTTGCATACCATGCATGAATTTGGGTGTTGCACCTTGGGTTAGGTAGAGTCTTGAGGAGGGAGGAAGAGTTTGCTCCTTGCCTGAAAGCACCTGAGCTTTGGTAGGATAGAGACAGACAGAGAGTTTGGGAGGCCAGGACACTCACAAGAAGTGGAGATAGACCCACAGACAGGTCCAGAAGTGATAGCTAAATCAGATTAAGTTCCACAGTGAAGATGTTGAAAGTCCATTAAGGCAAATGCCATCACTAGTGGTAATCATTAACAGCGGAAGCAATTAGCCACTGCTTAACAAAAATGTCAGCAGACTGTGGAGTCTGTCATTTAAGCAGGTGTAGATGTTCTGGGCTTGATACAGGAATTGCACTTTCACTACAAACAAGGGTCAGCCTAAGTTATTGTAAAAGTCTCTTCTGTATTTGAAGTACATGGGTTAATGTAGTCTCCAATGAAGTAATTTCTACCATATTTTATCTAGGGCCAGAATTTCATCCTAAATGTCTATAATTTGCTGTTTCTGCACATGATATCTACTGCTTAGCATGGCTTTATCCAGAACATTATGCTAAACCCTATGTGGGGAAAACCAGTTTCTTTGCAGGTGTTCACAGAATGTGATCCTGATGGAAATCTTAAGCTTTCACAGGACTTACAATAATCTATCAATAAAAGGAATTAATCTACCCTTTGTACTGCCATCTTAATATACTAACGACTCTTGAGCCACTGCTTTATTTCATTGAAATGTCACTCTTCTATTTCACCACCAAATTTTCTTTTTTTAAAAAGGGTAAATGTCTCTGGCAGGTGTCTTTAAATGTACATTCAATTTCTGTTCAAATTCCTTAAGGTACTGTAAGACCAATTCTTTAATGAGCATACAAACCTTTTCAGGGTATATGACCTGGGAATTCTTAAAACATCATCATAAAATTGAGTTACATAGCCAATAAGGTTTCTGTAAAAACAAAACACATTATACTCCTGGTTTGGATTGAATGTGACACTAATTGCAGACACTATTGCTTCTGGCCCATTGCCTCAGGGCGCCATTGTTTTAAAAGTGATCTCAAAAGACAGTAGTGTCTTCAGAGGTGGGAAACTGGGATTTGAATTCCTGGTAGAAGAGTGACTATCCTTTGGCTTTCTTATTTTAAAGAGGAATGGAAGATGTCTCTAAGTAATCCTAAAAGCAGACCACAGTTATTAGTGTCTCACCAATCTCAAAAGAAATTGAAAAAATTAGTTGCAAAAATGTCAGAAATTCTCAGAGTTATCACAAAAAAAGTAAAACTGTCAATGAAAGATTTGTTATAGAAAGCTGAAACTAGATTTTAGCATAAAACTGACAGTTTCATATTTAAAAAAACTCTATCATCTTTTCAAACTTTATAATAATCCTTTTGACTTATATGAGCTTTCCAGTTGAGGCTTTCCAATTTCTTCACAGACATCACTCATTGTTATATGACTGTGTGTTATATGACTGCATAGATCCATATAAGTATGTACATGCATATATATACATATATATGTACAGTCATATGCATGTGTATAAAAACTCACACACACAGAGTTTCCAAACACTCTGGGCCTATAAGCTACTGTGAATCCTCAGAGTTATCAAGCACCATTGGCACCTATATTTTATACTTTTAATTAAACACATCACAAATAAGGAATCATGGACAAACTGTAGACTGCTAACCTCTTCTAACCCCAAAACAAGAGAGTCCCACAGGCTGGGTTTGACAGCACTGCAATATTACTGAGACAGAATTAAGAATTTCTTTACAATTACAAGATAATTCAGAAAGTTTGTGTCATTTAGCAGCTTCACTGGTGGACTAAATTTAGGAGATACGTGCTCCATTCTGTGCAAAACCACAGTTTGGACAAATCATTTGTCTTTTTTTGATAATGATTTTGATCCCTTTTGCAAACTGTTTTGAAATCTACTAAACACTGAATAAGCATTATTTAGAGATAAACTGGGACACAGATGTTTTTAAAAATCATAGAGAGGTTGTATTGCATAATGGAGAAGATAACTATCCCTCCTTTTATCCCTCCAAGTCTTCCTTTTTAAACATGTTTGTGGTTTCCCCAAAAGCTCAGAAAAAAAGTCTTAATTTTCCATATCAAGTTTTATGAGGCGCAAACACTTAAAATTAAGCAGATGAAGTATGTTCTAAAAAGGTTTTGTAGCACCAGCTTTCAAAATGAATTGCTGAACTTCCCCCTGTAACATTGACTGCAGCTGAATAAGAATACTTGAGAACTACAAATGTATGAATAACTTGGGAGACTAAGCCTCACTGAAATCTGAAAAAATCACATATTTTCAACTGAAATTTGATGTGATAAAATAATTTTCAAATAGAATTTTTCAAAAATTATTTCTTTGAAAAGCAGTTGCAAAGTTGTTGCATTTGTCAATGACATCTCTTCCTCCTTCTCCCAGGCCAGAAGTATTTTAAAGAAGATGAGATTCAATTCTCAAGAGTTTACCCAAACACATTCTTACAACAATTTATTTCAAGTTCTTTCAACTAAGAGCAATGTACAGAAACATTTCAAGCAGGTCAATATAAGGGTTGATATGAAATCTACTAAACACTGAATAAGCATTATTTAGAGACAAATTGAGACACCAATGTTTTTTAAAATCATACAGAGGCTGTATTGCATAATAGAGGAGATAACTATCCCTCCTTTTTTTCCCTCCAAGTCTTCCATTTTAAACATGTTTGAGGTTTAAACATGGAATCAGGCCCAACCAGCACAGGTTCATGAAAGGCAGGTCCTGCTTGACCAACCTGATCTCCTTCTATGACCAGGTGACCTGCCCAGGGGATGAGGGAAACGATGAGAGGATGTTGTCTGCCTGGACTTTAGTAAAGCC
>NW_010512399.1:0-11269 GCF_000687285.1 Phaethon lepturus
ATATATATATATATATAGTTTGCTTTTTTAAATGTAGGAAGTTACAAACTAACTTATGGATACCTCTAAATTACAGAGGTGTTAAAAAGATGGCAAGATCAAGTTCTCAGCACTGAGAAAGCCTGAAAAGTCAGAATTAAGGTTGGTGACAAACCTTAATTGAACTCTCTGTCTGAATGGATCTGGATGAAAAAATCATTTATCCCATTGGTGAGCCTCTAGTCCTCTCATTTATTGCTCACCTTCTGACCGATCAGGCTGCAAACCCGAGTCTTCAGTGCTCAGTTCAAGCTCATTCCTGAGCGGGTCTGTTTTGTCCACTGAATGAAACGGAGGCCCTGTAGAAAAATCGTGCAGGATCATGCCAAGACTGCATCATATTGCATCCACGCAATTCATGTTCAACAGGCAACCAAGCTCAAGCCTGCTATTTCTTAAAGCCTGAAAGCTCGGGTTTGGCATTTTATAGTTAACACTGTTTTGTGTGTATAGCAGCAAAAATGCGTATTCCACGGCTCTGTCAAGCTGTAAGAGGCATCCCTTCAGGAGGAGAGGATTCTTTGACCACACAAGCTCCTGTCACACAGCTGGGGTAGTGTGGAGTACTTGGCTCAATTTCACAAACCGTATGTGTGTGTGCCCTCATTTTCCTTTGTGTTTTTGGCTCTGCCATCCGAAGGGTCAGAGTGCGTTACTGAACCTAATGAAAACCTCCCCACATCTGGGCAGTAATCTCTTCCCTTTTACAGCTGGTAATGCAGATAAGAAAACAGAGGTTTACTCCATTTAAAGGTCACAATGTGAGTGAGTAGCACACCCAGAGACGGGACTCCCTTTTCCTGGGGGAACTATAGATAGCACAGTTCGGAGGGTTTAGTGATATTCTTTCAGCAGGTCACATTCCGCCACACGCTACTCTACTCCCCCTTAGGTTTGTTTTCAGTTTGCTTTTCTGCTTGTTATTTTTGGGGAATGAGGTGGGAAGTGCTTGTTTGTTTGCGGAGCCTTTGGCTAGGTTGGCTGCATACTTGAGTCATTTCCCATTATACTGATATTAAACATTCCTATAAACCCTAATGCCCTCTCCTATTATGTTCCTAGGTCATTGACTCCAGGTTTGCTTCTAGAAACTACTTCCTTTCTCTGCTACCTGTTTATCCTAACTGAAGACCTCATCAGCTTTCAAGGAGACCCAGTAGACAAGCATTTAAAATATAGGACAAAATAGGGTAAATTCTCAGGGTTTCAACAAAATAGATGAAATTCAAAAGGCTTCTCATAGTGGTGTTTTATGAGGACTCATACCTCACAAGGGCTACAATACTTGCTTTAGCTTTGTCTCTAGAAAGAGTTACATGGTTCTTTTTTCCTGCAAAGTTATCTTTCGTGATTATTTTTAAGGTTTCTACTATATCTGATGCAATATATTACTTCTTTTTTCTCCCTCTTACAAGACACATTTATAGGTCCATTTCAGTGTCAAATTTTCATTGTTTATAAACTGGTTTGTCTTTTATGTTATATATTGACAAGCAAAAGGTAGTCACAGTTGTCTAATAAGAACAATAATATTTATCTGCAGTGCAAATGTTTTTTTATGGTCAGAGTTCCTCCACATATTATGACCAAGTCTTTGCTCTCTCTCTTAAGATATCAGCACCGCTCTATAGTGTTTGTTAAGAAAAAAAAAGAAAACATATCTCTTAGGTGGAATTTTATAAATTGTCTGCCAATTTTTGGCTGTACAACCGCTGTTTGATCTGCCTACCCCAAGCCTGTGAAGCGGCTCTGAAAACACTTCAGATCTCTTGCACGTCAGCAGTTCAAATCCTAAAGATGGAATTTTTCTTTCCGAGTGCCATCTCCTCATTCTGTGTCTCTCTGCTTCTCCCCTGTACCACAAACATGTATCTCATTAGACTACATAACATCCATGTTTAATTATCCTTAGCAGACTAAAATTTGCCAGTTTCCATATGGCTGATCTGTTCAATCTGCCAGGTTTTTCATGATTTATTCAGGAAAAAAATGGCAATTTACAAAAACAAATTCTTTGTTTCCCCACAGAAAGACCAGTTTCTATTCTCTGAGCCAAAAAACTAGAACTAAACAATATGTACAACAGAAGCAGATGTAGCTATTATAGTGTGGCCTGGTGCCTTGAGAAAAGGGACAGCATGAGTAAAATTAATGCATTAATACATTTACTCCAACGTGTTTAACCTTTTCTACTTAACATCACTCATGCGATTCTTTTGAGCGTAAAAATATTTAAACTTCTTCACCCCCGTTTGCTGGTCTGCGATCCCACGCCCAGCACCCAGCATTGTTACGAGTATAAAAAGGAAAACACTGAGCGCGCACATTTCTAAATATAGTCAGCGGGAGCTTTTGGCTTGTAAGCAACAATCTCTGCTGTTGTCAAATTCAGCATTAAACCAATGGATCTATTTTGTATCAATACGCTTTAATTGGTTTTCTGGATGACATCTCCACAGAATAATGCCAGGATCAGTACTGAGTACCGGGGCTGTATTAGCAGAGTAAACATTAAGTTATTATGTCCCTTTCAGAGAGCACAAAAGTTACTCTAGCTTGAAGCCATATGGCCTAGAAGCATGTTGACATATCTCAGCAATAAAGGGTTATGTTACAGAAGGGACCATGCCGAGGAGATCAGAAAAGCTGGATCGGCTACTTGACCAGTGTCACATCACTGAACCCGGCGTAAAGAGCTTGAACAAAATGACATGAACTCATCTGCGACCACTGTCTAGGAGCGGAGACCTTTAACAATGGCAGCACCTGCCAGATCGCCGTTCTCCTCCCCAATAAAGTCACCAACAGCCCCCTCACTGTTCTGTCATGTGCCTGGCACAAGGCCCCTATTGTTACCAGCCACTCTCACTCCAATAATTTCTCCTCTAAATGACACTGCACCACCACAGGTCATTTCAAGGGGACTGAAAGAAAGATTTTGCATCTGTTTTGAGTTGTAGGCACCAAGGGGGAGGGGGCTCGAAACCCCTTGATAGCTGGCAAATGGTAATAGCAAAATGTCTCTATTGTTTGTGTCTGAACAAACAACCATACTACATGAGAGTTTTTATTGTCCTCAAGGCAATCTGCCACGAATGCTCCCCTTTGCCCATACTCTACAAAGAGAGAGAGAGGGGGAAAAAAAAAAAAATCACAATAGTCACAGTTAGGAAACCTTAGTGAGAGTTTAATGACCAGCTACCAACTAATGGATGGTGAGTAACATATGGCAGAGCTTGGCCTCTTCACATATTGATTAAAAATAATTTAAAATTTAAAGCCAAGTTTGTTTGACAAGGTTCCAGCTTCTCAGCAGCCACTTAACAATCCGAATAAATCTGAAGGGGAAAAGCTTAAATTCTAACCCAAGGCAAAGCAGAACAAATTCATTGTCACATTACATAATTGAATCTATTACATTGACCCAAGTTTAACAGCCAACACTTAACGATTTTCTCCCTCTACCTAAAATGTTTGCTGATGTAAACAGCAAAGCAACTCTTTGTAATATTTGGTAACCTTTTTAGAGTGCCTTTATTAGACCCTCTTATTAACACGAACGTTAATGGCCATTACACAAGACCTGTTCGTCACATTTTAACCACATACTATTATTTAATGTAAGAGAATGATTCCATTCTTTACGTCCTTGAAGCACTACTCCAGTTAAATGGTCATATTTTTATACACATCTTTGTGTCCTTCTCTAGCGTGATGAATGTCAGAAGCTGGAGCACTTGAGATAATTGTTCCTTCTGAATGGATTTAAATAAAGTCTAACCGGATTACTTTTTATTTGCTTTCAAAACCAACTACACACACTAGAAAATAGATCAGATAACAGTGTAGAAATAACAGTACCTGGCTCTACCAAAAGTCAGACGTGCAGCTAAGAAGGTTCCAAGTAAATGAAAGGAACGAAAAATGCTGGTACTGATTTTTGTTAAATGGTGATTATTTGGAAAAGGAAAAAGGAAATGTCCCCTACAGCCCAGCTATACACACAGTAAGGATCTGGATAAAGACTTTGGATATTTGGCAACTGACATGAACTGCTGGCTAGAGCACTAAGTTAGTACCAGGAGGTCTGTAATCCGCTCCCAATTCAGGCACTAAACTGCTCCATAACCTTAGCCACGTCACTTCACCTCTGGCTTCTCTCTTACTCTTTTTGCAGTGGCTGCTGCAAAACATGCTCACTTTTGCCAAGGCTCTACCCATTACCTCAACACAAAAGAGTTACAAATTGGTGTTTTAGAGAATTCTACACCTCAAATACTCCAGACAACGCCATGGCCAACCTAAAGTAGCAGTGAGACAAAGCATATGCAGGATTTCTGCAGGTTACCGTGGATCAGCTGAACTGGCATTAACTGTAGGATGTAGGGACCACAAATACTGACAGTAGCATAGATCACCTGGTTCCTGCAAAGCGTTGCTGGCAGACACAGAAGCAGTACCGGGCACTGCTTTTTCAGGCGTGAAGAAATGGCATGTGATGGAAGGGAGGTGTTAGAAAGCACAGTACCGATGACATGATGGCATACATAAAAGGATAATGGCAGAAATGATGGTGAAAGAAACCTTGTGTGCCTTTTCTGAGTAGTAGCAGCTGCAGCATGGAAGGAGGCAGCGCAAGGTTTGAAGACGCACTTTGGCTCTTAACCAAGCCATCAGTTGATTACATGTTTTAGAAAAGTTACTTTAAAATATTTTAACAGGTTTCACTTCATTACATCTGTTTATTTCTCATAATGGAATTACTAAAATAGTCATTAAGAACTCGATTTATTTCTAGAGCTTTTCTATTACACCATCGCATTAGCACATGACAGAACTTTGAAAGGGATTAAGGTACATACTGATGGAGACAGAAACAGGGCTCCTAAACTGCCACAGGAGTTAAGACCTAACTTGTTCAAACGTTTTTAAAAGAACAGCAGCAAAAAAACCTCTGGATACCAAAACGCCATCTTCAAGCACCTATGCATATGTCAAAACCTGCCTAGCAACCATGCATTATTAACTGCAGAGTGTTCCTCAGAGATAACAAGGAATTATTGTTGCATTTTACCAATTGGAAACTGGAATGCAGCACGAGATTTTTCTGAGGTCACACAGGAAAATCTGTGTCAACACCAGGATTAGAATTGAGATCATCTGGCTTCCAGCTCCATAAAATCATCCTTCCTCTCCAAAAAATTACTTTTCTTTTCTAATAATAAAAGCCACTACCGGAAGGGGTGGTCTTCTGTCTTTGTCTTTTAACTTCAGAAATATAAGGAACGATCCGCTCTGGTCCTCCCTGCATTTGGACTTCCTAGATGCTTCCTAAACACAGCCAACGCACACTGAACGCAGGAAAGAAGTTAACGGCTTCACTCTAACCTCATGCCTTCCCCTTCATGCTCCCATGAAGCAAGCAATATAAATTAGGATTTGAATCAAACTAATCCTTGGCACACCCATTTCTCTTTTAGGTATCTTTGTGGAATCTAACCACCTCCCAGTCTTTAGTGTATTTTTCAAATCTACATCTGCTCTTCATCAAGAGATGGGGAACAAAAGTATAGACTAGTAACTTCCTAAAAATCAGACATGAAGGTAGGTTTTTGAAAGTAGTTTCCTAAATCAAGGCTAGTGCTTTGCCTGTTGGATCCGCCTTCATCTCAAAAGACTGGAGGTGGTAACTGGGACTCAGTGTGGATGCCAGGATCATCTTGCATTAACTCGTATCAGCCAAGCATAGAACACCAAACATATACAAATTTAGGGCATTATCAGTTAATTTTGGTATTTATTGTATATTTGATGTTGATTTGATTTGGTTGATTTTCATATTCATGATAATGTAAGTGTGTCACATTGGCATGAACACACAAACAACTTCCGCTGGACTGCAGCTCCTGTGCGAGCTTTCTAGGCAGATCATGGGTATTGACTAAATGAACACTGAAATTATTTTCTTCACACTGTCATACCAAACATTTTATAAATCTGGGATTTTAAGAACAGCATAAAACTGAAGAGCTTGCAGAAGGTACATAAATGCCTTCCACAGAAAACCCGCTCAGAACATCAAGCGTACCATCATTTCCTCCTGGGCAATTCTATATTGCCCATAAACATCATTAGAGTTTATGAGCACAGAAGTGATCTCTGAACTATTTGTCATTAAAGTTAATTAAAGTCTCCTGGTTGAAGAGAAAAATAACAAAACCTGGGCGTGCATTTGGAAGCCATTATGGACAGTCCTAGTGCTCACAGTACGGCACGCTGCAGCTGAAATAGCCATGCGTTAGCGCAAGCGCGGAGGAGCAGAGAAACGCATGACACTGAAGAAGGGCAAGGGAAGGCAGAGGAGAAGTGCTGCAGCCTTTGCACTTGCCAAGGGCCTCAGGTCTTTCTACCCAACATCAGGATGCTAGAATTTTCATCATGGCAAATATTCTCCAAGAAGAAAGGCAAGACGGATTAAGAAATCCCCAGTGAACAGGTCCAATCCTGCAGCTTCCTGAGCACTGTGAAGATCTTCTGCCTAGGAAGGAAAGGATAGTACTCAGCCCTTCCCAGGGAAAGTCAGGGAAGCGCAAGCATTTGCATAACATTTGTAAAAACTGCTTCTGCCGCAGATATTTTAGGGCTATAGAGGACTTCCTCCTCCCTCCCTTGCCCCCCTTCTCCCAGAAGGTCAAGTAAAAGTCTGCTGCCCTGAGCCCTGCTATCTTTCTTAGCAGTCTGATTAACATATGGACACACTCTGGCTTGCTAAAAACAGGAAATCAATTTGAAAGGCAAGACAAATATTATTTGCTTTCTTCCCATCTGCTGTGATACGTGAACATGCCTGCTTTCAGCAGTGATACAGCGATATTGATTTAGGATATTTATAGTGTATTTGCCATTATCAGGCCAGCTATCAAAGGACAGTAGGAAAGGCTGCTTGACCCTACAGGCTATTTAAATATGTAGTTGCTCATTAAAAAAAAGTCAGATTTTCTTATTCAAGTTGACAGCGGTACTATTTCATGTCATGCCTAAAGATACCATTTCCTGCTTTGCCATCTACTTCTGTTTGATTGCAAGTCAAATTAAATGTAATTGTTAAAGGTCTCTCCTGTCTGCATGGTGACCCCAATGCATTTCCAGGTTACTGCTTTGACCCTCTGGGTCTGCAAAAAGCTGGTTTTTGCAGCACCATTGCTTTTTTACCCATAACCAGGCTGAGTCACTTTGCTAGACGGAGCACAGAAAGCCAGGAGACCCTTAGCCATAAGCACAGGCTGTGTTTTAAACAGACGAATTTTAAGCAGTCTATATATAAATAATCAAACCCAATAATTCTGAAGTGGCCACAGATAACTATCTAAAAAGAGAGAGCATGGTGTGCTCCAAGCGGTACCTGGGGCCGAAGTGTGAAATATCGGATTGGATCGCTGCTAAGAGTATATAAGCAATATCTTTCGTAATACTATTGCATTCAGTGCATCAACACATCTCCACACAGCTCAAGCCTTACTAGAAGACCCTCAGGTTGTCAGGAGGACTGACTTGGCAATGTGAACCAAATTAATGAGAGCCTGTGCTCATCCAGAGCTCCACATAGCAACATAAGGCTCTGCCAAGGGACATGGTCCGCACACGCATATCACAGTGTCTCCCACAACTGTAAGCTAAGATGTGCACTAACTTACACAAGGCTTATGCCCATCTGGTCAGCAAAGGTATAATATTAAATTGTATGTCCCATATTTAGACAGATCAGCTTTAGGACACTCCATACTTACAGGGAAATCCTCAAGACTGACTCATATTTTCCAAAACTTTTGCAAGCATGAATTCACGTCCAGGAAAATGAAATTTTCCTCATTTGCTGATCCTTCACACCTCTCACATGGTTAATGGTTCACACCACATTTTTTCTGAGATGCAGGCAGAACTCTTTATATTTCCCCTTTCTTAACTCGTTCTATGAAATGTCAAGTATTGCCATTTAACTTTTCTTCACCAACTCAGAATCATTCTTTCAGACTCTTTGCAAACGCAGACAGCCAGCTGCACTTTGGTTTCCTTCACATGGAAAACATCTTGCCTTTGACAATGCAATTGAAACGTCTTTATTTGAATGAAGTCTAGTTGTCTAGAAAACTGCTGAAATGAAGATACATTAGTTATTAAGTAAAGCATTCGATAAGAATAATTTATGAATCTGTAATTATGGATAGAAATTAGATATTGAACAAGTATTTCACGTGTGTCATGCAGATAAAGCACTGAGTTGAGACACAGGAGACCTGTATGTGGTTCTTGTTTCTACCAAGGACTTCCTACAGTCATTTAATTTGCCTATTAGGTGTAGGTGACTTTCATAAGAGGTCAAAGACTAAACCCTGCCCTTTCCCTATAACTAGTCCAGCATTTCTGCTGTCAGCAGTCAAAGGCCTATATTAAACACTTTGGTGCAGCATTAAGGGACATTCCCTCCTCACTTCTTCCTCTCTCGTCTCACTTTCTGCATTATTTAGACTCACTCTGCAAAACGAGAGAGTGTGATGCGAAAAAGGAACAAAGCTAGAGAAACCACTCTGTGAAAACCAGGCTGGTAGCTTTCCCCAAAGGGAAAAAAGGCTGTGGGACAAATATGCATCTCTCCAGCTGGCAAGAGTGATCTGCAAGAAAACACTGAATTTGCCCACTGATGGTTGAAATACAGGCTGGTCTTAGGTCTTAGACCTAGGCACTCCCTGTGCATTGTCGCTGGGTCCCAGGTAACAGACCTGGCACTGGAACATCACTTGAACTCAGCTTGACGGTAGCCTAGCTCCTCCAAGGGATCCAGAAAGGTCAAACTAAGGCAAAGCCCCTTCAGGAAATCCCCAAATCTGGAACAGGGGTAGGGCCTGTCAGACCTGAGACCTTCACACAAGAATGACTGGGAGTAGCTAGGAGAAGGATGTCTCCAGGGATTCAGAAGGGACCAAAGTCAAAGAGGATGGGGCGAGGCAGAGTAATGGTAGCTATTTGTAGCGATGGAGGGAAGCACTGATTTTCAAAGCCACATGGCTTGAGGTGACTTGAACAGAAACTGAAGTTTAGGAAGCAAGTCTGTGCCTAGAGTCTGAAGAAGCTACAAGGTAATGACAAAGACTTAGTTTAGTTTCAGTTGAAGCATGACACCACTTCAGTAAACTCCCTTCTGCAGCAGATGATAACTGGCTAGCAAACGTCTGGCGACAGTTTTCGGGAAGTCCAAGAAGAAGGAATTGAACTAGCAGTAGGGTATGAAATCAGCTGGGGTTATATCGTGTTATTATGTTATGCAGATGCAACAGGGACTGTTTTAAGTCACTGACTGAGCAGCACCCTGGCAGGACAATTTCAACTCTGTGCACAGTGTGTTGCTAAACATCCAAGGGTTGTGCTGGGAGTTAATCACCGCATATAGACCCCGCATTGGCCTCCTGCCTAGAGATGAATTTTGACTTTGTTCAGTTTTTACTGTCAGTTTCTTCAATATTTCACCTAGCAGGGCATCTTGCTACCCCCTCACGCCTAAGAGGGTATGAAGGACTGCAGTCTTTTCTAATAATAAGGATAATTTGCAACAAAAGTCACAGAATTAATTTTCAGGGTCGAGTAACCCTCGTGTCTCAAAGGCTCTAATACATTACCAGGGGAACTGCTTCTCCTGACCGGAAGAAGCATATAATAGGAAATCCTGACATCTGGAAGAGCACATCTGGCAACCATAATGTTTCCAAACTTGCTAAGAGTCCTTGTCAGCCTTTTACACCAAATTACTACCAACTTCCTTATGTCATGTTCTTTCTTTACAAGGTGTGCCCATATCACTCATGTTTATCCCATTGAACAGCATCAATTATATAGCAATTACCCACTTATCTGTAGCACAGTGAAACTTTTACGATATTTCTGGTGCTGGTGAAAAGTCAAGAAGTTTACAGCAGGTTGCTTCCCAGTTGTTCAGAATTCTATGACTGTTGAATACACCCAGTCAGGTTAATAAAAAGACCATAGGAAGGAACATAAAATCTTCTGATTTAGGCCTTAAGCCAATCTCTGCCTGCAGGGGATAGGAAGAAGCCCTCATGTATATTCAGATCTACTTGACATCAGGTTTCTCACGTGTTTCTCTGGAGCATTCTGGGGTTGCCACTGTCAGGGATAACATTACATGCCCATAAAGGCATCCCTATGATATTTTTAAGCATGACAAGACCATCTTTCACACATGGTAGAATAAATTCACAGGGGAAAAAAGGCTGTCTCTAAACAGTTAGAAGATCTATCAAAACAACGTGGCATTCAAAAAAAAAGTTTCTGCAGCCCTTTTACCAAAGTAAATCACTTTGGTCTTCAGAGCACCTCGTTTGCTAAGTTGGTGGGACTTTTTCTCTGTTTGAGTCCTTTCTTTTGACCTTTTCCACTAATCAAACCAAGTTTCTCCCCTCCTGGCCGTACAGTTCTCTACCAGTGTAACTCAGAGACTACTATCACATAATGGCTTGGATCTCTTATTCAGCCTGCTCTTCACTGCCTTCCAAATCCATCTTTTCATTCGTTGCTCCTCTATCTTGCCAGCACTTTGCAACTGGAACTGTACCTCTGTACTTGCTAATAAACATCTAGCACAATGTTTGTGGGCAAATAGCTGATATATAAAATAACATATAGAAATCATGTCTCCACTCTCTTGTGCACAGCAACGAAACATACTGTTATTGTATATCAGAATAGGCCAAATCACAGTGCTTTTTGCCAGGTGTTTTTTTTTTTTTAACTCTTCTTTAATCAAGCTTTCTGTTAAGCCAAGAACAAAGTAGAACCTGAGATTGGGTGTCCTCATGCCTGGTTCCAACAAAAATTTTTCTTTTTCTAGCTGGACTTAGTTGAGAGGAAAAAAGTCATACTTACAATATTCTGTGCATCTGTGTAAAGCTCAACTAAAATTACAATAACTATGTGATGGTGACTGTTGATTCACAGAGCCCTGAACCGACTAAATGTTTGGTTTTCACTCTGCAACCCCAGGTAATTCTCCTCACACATTACCTTCAAGTATCCATGCCTTGACATTTCAAGAAATACCAAAGATACTTTCCCTAGCTCAATGTGTGTTCCCTGTACAGACAGAGGGCATTTCACAGGAGTCGGTGGAACAGAAACATAAACAAACCCTGGTGCCCTGGGTAGGCCTCTGAACAGGAAT
>NW_010512399.1:11300-61846 GCF_000687285.1 Phaethon lepturus
TCTGTCACTGATACCTCCATCCCCACGGGTCACTGCTGGTGGCCACAGCTTTTAATCACACGCTGGGCCTCCAATGATTTATCACCCCTTAATAGTTTTTGTGTTGAAGATTCCCAGTTGGCAGCGCAGCTCCCCTTCCCCCTCAATGTAGCATTACCCAAGAGCATCAAAACCAAAACAGGAAAATGTACTGTCCATGTGGAAGCAGAGTTAATGCTGTTTAAGAAAACTATCTGTTACTGACATGCTTTTTTAGCAAATAATTAGTAACACCATAAAAGATTTTAGAAATTATGCAAAGGTTATGAAGTTAAAGACTTGAAATCTAGTATAGTGTTTCCAAGAGACTGCATGGCTGTCTGCTGTTCTCTGCATTGTGCGTTCAAAAACCATCAGCCTTGCTTTTGATAAATTCTTGCTACAAGATTCACTTTAGTTTTCAGCCCCACGCTGCTTCAGTGGAACTTCCTTCCAAGTTACAGTGAACAGAAACACTTCACACAGGAAAAACTCTGGCACTCACAGAGCACCAGCACGTGATGTGGCATTTCTGATCTCAGTATATAACCTAGATTTGTCTCATAGGAAACACTGTTGCAGCATTTTTCATTCACAGGTCTCAAAAGTTTCCTGCACTTACCTCCATTTCAAAGGTGAGCTGATTTTCCAATTCACTGTGTCGGACAAGGTCCAAACCAGGGTTAAAGGCAAGTTTCCTCAAGCCCCAGCAAAAAGGCTCTGCGAGAGACCTGGACATCTCTCAGGATTAAACTTCTTCCACTTGATCAGTCTCGTTGGCAAGTAACACTTATGATTCCACTTTGAACAAAGAATAAGCACCATCAGTTCGTACCAATTCCTCACTCCCGTGTCTCGGATTCTAGCAGGAAGGAATTCCTCCCACTCAGGTGGCACCAATCACTGCGGTGCTGGCAGTGATGAGGATAATGTTGGTCCATCTCCTTCTCTGTTGGAGTTTGTCTGATGGATCCAAACAATCCAGCATGCTCGTTTTTGTCTAAAACAAACAGACACACTTTAGTTGTGGGTTCTGAACACAGTTAACCTACACATTGTGCACAGGAGCCACGTTATTTCAGCCACCGAATGGAGGAATTTAACCATTTATTAAGATTTGCTCCAGTAGAAAAAAGTTTCACTCCTGCTTCTCTCCGTCACATCCCCGATGCTGTTCAGTGGTCTGATCAAAGATAAATAATGCTAGCAATAGAAGAATCAGGTTGAAAAAACTAAAGAAAGTAATACAACTCAGTGACAAGATTACACTCTGAAAACCTGCAAATAAAGGCCAATAGGCAAAAAAATCCCACTGGTCAGTCAGGTATCTTGGAGGGAAATGACCTGGCATGTGCGGGAGGTCTCCCGTTACCCAGGTCAAGGACACAGCTTCAGCATGTCACTCCTCCCTTCCCATCCAGTTTTCAAGCTTGTGGAAAGTGGGGTGACAGCAGGGAAAACAGAGATGGAGGCGCATTCGGGTCTGGTTCTGGCACAGAGCTGTAATGCAGCAAGGGGACACACACTGACAGAAGAGCTAAGAAATACATGCAGGTGCCTCATTTTATGCATAGCTTTAGCAACTGCCAACATTTTGAAGGTTCTTTACTTGTATAACAAGCAAGCAGCAATTGTTACATGGATAAGGTCTATTCTTGATAGATTTAAACATAATGTTTAAATAATGGGTTTAATTTCAACAACACTGAGCACTCATAGCCATAATCATGCCATTCTCAGTGATTATCATCTCTAAAAATAAGACTCTTCATATGTAAAGTTATTATCTGTAAAACAATGACTCAGCATGTATCTAAAGATGTCTAAATACAAACATGATTTAATTCATAAAACACAACCTGCAAACAAGGTGCCTTACAAACAAGGGGGCCCACACACAACATATAACTTACCCAGGGAAAAAGGCACTCCACCTCTAACACAGTACAGGCTGCCTTCTCACATTCAGTAGGGCAGATCACAGTGTTTCTCATCACTAGTGGATCAATTTACAAAGGCGGGGAAGGATAATAACCAAATACAATTGTTCAACTTAATTGCTAGCACATGGTGTATAAATAGCATTTTTGCATGATGTCACACAACTACCATTGCCCTACATGGTAACAGGTCCTTGACAAATAGGTGGATGGGAGAATAAGGGCAGGCCAGAACCCTTATAAAGCAAACTGCTTCTTTCTTATAGTTTGACCACTTGCCATAGAGTGTGATAGAAGTGCTAAAATCTAAAACTAACACACAGGAGGTTGGTTTATTGCATTGTATGGACCAAAGAAGAATTTCCTGCATATGACACTGAAGGCAGAACGAACAAAAATTCCTCTGAAGTCTGCAGACAGCATTGAACAGACCCTCCTCTGTAGTAGCCTTTTTCTCACATATCTGTGTTTTGAATTTTAACACAGCTGTGAAAGGGAAAAAAAAAAAAAAAAGCAACACCAATAACCTTGCCAGTTGGGCATTCAAATGTCAGAGACAAAGGAAAGTTTGGTAAGGAGATGAGTTTGCTGTGGGCAATGACTGTGTCAGACAGCCAATGACATCACTCCCTCTGCTGTCTCCATCACGATTTTCCAGAACAGGATTACAGCGATGACAGATTCCATTCCAAAACTCCCAGGCAGCTCTTCACATAGATGTTAGCAGAACAAAAGCATTACACGAGATTTCCTCTCTCTGTCAAGCAGCATTTGATGTTCTCTAATCCTCACCTTGGGAAAAGCATTCGAGAACCATATGGACTTGCTGAAATCACACAGGATATCCTGTCTCATAGCTAAAACTCACAAGTTAAGGAACCTCTGTGGGGCAGAAAAAGTAGGTTGTGTCTTTTATTTCCAAGAAGAGAACAGGGATAGCCCCCAAAACTATGCACATAACCATCAGGTGCGATTCCTACACATTCCATAGAAGATTATTCTGGTGTCTTAATGGGGAGTAGAAAAACAGGAAAAGCATCAACACTATCTGCAGTATTAGATAATTCTTCAGTAGCCAGACACAAATGACAAAATTTTAAAAATTTCTTCTACTTTAATCTTTAAAAATTTAGTCCTCCACTTGTACAGAATTTTGACCATAGCTGGTTGACTATGGAAGTGTAGGAAGTCATAGCACTTGACATTTGGATGGAAGCTTTCGTTTAAAATTAGTAACCATAATTTTCATGTATTTTAACCAAAACTGTCCCAGTAGTTAAAAATTTATGTGTTCAATTAATCTAGTTCCCTTTTCTAATTCAATTATCAATTGACTTTTAGCATTGGCAGGAAGTTATTCAATTAATATTTTTACTTTGCATGGAAACTCCATCTTATTTGTATCTACCGCCAATCATATAATCTTAAATAATGTCATCAGCATCAATTGTCTGCAGTCTGCTATGTCACCCTTGACCTGAGTAGAAATTTTTTATTCTCCTTCACAGAACGACATCAAATGAGCAAAGGAGCGGTTTAAGTCACATTTTCAAAATCTGATGCATGCAGTTGTGCACATAACATTTATCCCATTTTCATGGTCTGTATATTATTTGCTAAAAGCAAATAAAAATAATAGCACACATTCTTTGAGAGTTACCATTTCTTAAAATTACCCTTCAAATGTTATAGCTCTATCTTTTTCTCAGCCTTCCATACTCATATACTTCTCCGTTGGTATTTAGTTAATGGAAAATCAAAGGAAGTTTAACAGGTGTTATTGGAAAGAACCCGTTATACTTGAGAGAACTGCTTCACGGTCATTATCTAAGTGTGTCTTGCGGTTTGGAGCCACACTTGAAAGTTTAGCAATGAAAACAAGTCATGTGTTTCAGACATGAACTCACGTGAAGGTGCTTCCTAATTCAGAGCTACCAATTGATTCAGGCCCATCTCTGCTTGTTGTATAATTCTTTTGTCCCCTGTTGTATTCTGGGTGTATTCTGGCATTTCTGCATTGTGATGAAATGAATTCAGATTAAGAGCACAGCTACTGGCATGCTGCCCACACCAAGTGACTCAGGCACCTTCTGCTTTGTTACAGTGACCTCCCAGGTCCCCAGGATTTATCTGTGTGGACAACACAATCATAATTCACTAAAAAGTGCAAGGAATGAGCGGTGCATCAGAAAAGCTTTTTACTTTTAACTGCAAGCAAAGGGTTGATGTAAGAAAATATTACATTGCCTGGCATTAACAGGCATGTCACTGCAAGCAGAAACAGTTTCACATCTTGGGTAGTTTGGGGAGCAGACAAACACCATGACTGTCTTTTTCTTCTTGATGTCCTTGTATAATTGATCTTGAGCTAGGAACTTGCATTCCGGCAGAAGCCTGGATTAAAAACCTAGACCAACAACAGTCAGCCATCAATCTTGAGGCCATCTATCCTATCTGCAACCGTTGGTATCAGCCATTAGCGATTTAGTAACTCTAAGTCTCAGGCAGAGAGATCATTTTTCAAAGCGAGTAAATTCTCCGTGCCTATCCCCATTCATTCCACCTATTCTTTTGCTAATTCCCATCTATTACTCCCTCAGCACTTGCAATGAAATCTCATGCTTATTGCTTCAGTCATATTTCTATACCACATTACTAAGCATCAGAAAAGAAGAACTAATTGCTTTCTTTTTCGAGATACAATTTCCTACAAAAATTTAAAGTGTGAATTTTCCAAAACTATTGCAGATCAGAATGCAATAACACCTTCAGCATACATCTATAACTATTTGCTTCTCAGTTACAGTGATTTTTCCTTACACCATTCCTGAAGTGCAATGCGGCACCAGGGGAAGCAGTGTTAAATATACCCTCACTATCAGGGTCCTTTCTCACTGCCCAAGCAGTGTAAAATGAGAAGTTAGTTAATATAAGAGAGGAAAACACTTTGTATTCAAAAAGGTACCTCTGCATGACATCCTTTTCTTCAAAAATTTTCAAGTTGTTTTTTCTGTGTCTGAAAAAGCTATCATTAAATATATTTTACTACGAAAAGATTTCAAATTTGCATTGAAATCCTCTTTCTGCTACACCCTAGTTCTCAAAATATTCCATTTTGTGACCCCTTTATCATCAGAGACTACCTCACCCAACAAGACAGTGTCTCTACACACACAACCCATAAAATAAAAAATGGCAAAAACCACTTGGGCACCCAGTGCTTCCACCAAGGTAGCCATGCCAGTTACATCTTCAGCTGGATAACAGTAGGCTCTTAAGTTAGGGAAGTCATGGGATTCATTTACATGGACATGAACATGTGATTAGGTTTGCACCTGGTATAAATAGGTTGAAACCGCTTCAGTGTTACTGCAGACATGCTGATTTACAGCAAAAGATAGAGCAGGTTGATGGCTCCTCCACAGCACCAGCAAAATTACATTTTGTTGCCAAAATGTTGGTATAGTTATACACATAATCAAGCATTTTGCCCTCATCTTTCTGCTAGCAAAGCTCAATTTCTCAGCGCAAATGGCAGTGAGAGGACACCCTGCAGCCGCGGGACTGCTCTTGCTCCTTGGCAGCAACAGATCTTGCCTGCTCAGAATCGCATCGTAGGCTGCAGATTCTGTCTCCAGCCCAGCCAGGGCGTGCTGGGAAATGCAAGAGGAACAGGGAGCTCAAAATGCTGTCAGCAGTGGCAGCCGGGAAGCACAGGACAGGCAGACCTGGGGAGGTCCGGACCCTGCAGTGCCCGGGGAGAACAGGGACTCCTAGGCTTCCTGAACCGGGCGTTTCGCCTCAGGCTGAGCTGCACACCGCGGAGGGCAGGGGAAGAGCTAGAGCATGGCACTGCTGAGAAAGAGCTCAGCACTGGCAGGAGACTGTGCTTTTAAAATTCTTTTCTTTCAGTTCGTTATGCTGCGTTTACACACAGACCAAGGACCAGTAGAAGGGATTCCCATTGCTGGGTCTTCTCACAGAATCATTAAGGTTGGAAAAGACCTTTCAGGTCATCAGGTCCAACCATCAACCCAACACCACCATGCCCACTAAACCATGTCCTGAAGTGCCACATTCACCCGTTTTTTGAACACGTCCCGTAATGGTGATTCCACCACCTCCCTGGGCAGCCTGTTCCAATGCTTGACCACTCTCTCAGTGAAGAAATTTCTCCTAATATCCAATCTAAACATCACCCGGCGCAACTGGAGGCCATTTCCTCTCGTTCTGTTGCTAGTTACTTGGGAGAAGAGGCCAACCGCTACCTCACCGCAACCCCCTTCCAGGTAGCTGTAGAGAGCGATAAGGTCTCCCCTCAGCCTCCTCTTCTCCAGACTAAACAACCCCAGTTCCCTCAGCCGCTCCTCATCAGACTTGTGCTCCAGCTCCCTCACCAGCTTCGTTGCCCTTCTCTGGACACGCTCCAGCACCTCAGCATCCTTCTTGTAGTGAGGGGCCCAAAACGGAACACAGGATTCGAGGTACGAATCCCCATGCCCCTTGCGGCTGCCTCTCCCCAGGCAACTCCCTGCTTGGCTTAATGCCCAAAAGCAGCCCCGTCAACAAAAATTCTGGTTGCTATTGAGTTAGGATTGCAAAAGTCAGCCTGGATTTCTGTCCTTCCGTTTGTACTGATGGAAGAAAGATACTATTACACTTTCCTGTGCTGAGACAGAATCCTTCAAGTCAACTGGTCACGAGCGCGTTATCCAATGCATATGTTTAGAACGTCAACATACAGCACGCATGGCCTGCTGTACTTCCTAAATAATTATATTACTCCAGCTAATCTTCTTAATTGCTTAGGTAAAACTTTCCAATTGTTAGCACTCCTCCGGGGTTTTCCCATCAGAATTCTTGTTCTTAAAGAGCAACAATAGACTAAAGGAACTTTTATTACTTTGGGACTGGTCATTAACATTGTCACATTGTTTTTTCTTCTTTTCAGATAATGATTGCAGGCTCCAGAAAGTTGCTTCTTTTTTCAAGTACCTTATACTGAAGATCTTCGTGACCACAATTTTCAAGGAGTATGCAACATTTATTTTAATTAGCTCAGGATTTTTCACTTAGAGCACCTTGCTGAACGCTTCCTCTAAAAGCACTTCAGAAGGCACTGGCAGTGCAGGGGACAGTACCTGGCTCCCCCACATGCCACCTTCCCATTCTGAATGCATCTTCTTCACTCACAAAAAGGAGAGATACCAAACTGCACATCTTTTGGCAGGCAAAACACCCCTGTCTTCATCCTGCAATTCAGTTAACTGAGGCACAGACCAATAACAAATTGAAAAATCTGAAGTTAATCACATCACATTCAGACCTCTAACTACATTTCTAAGGTTCACAACACTTCTGTTAAAACTAACAATTTACTTCGAGAGATGCATTTTAACTGTTTATAAATTGAAATCAATTTGATCAAGCCCATGAGAGATGCAGTCTTCAAAGTCAAGGAAGATAGTCTGGTGTCTAATCATGTCAAAAGAGTCAATCTTACAGACCCCTCTTTAAATTCCTAGCCTACACAGTCATATTCTTAGCCAGAAACAGCAACACTCAAATAAAAAGGTGTAAGTTATTTGAAGTTTATTCTAATATAATAAAGCTAATTAATTATTTTTAACATAAGCAGCACACATTTTCTGGCTAGCTTTACTTTAAAAGCATTTCATATGCACAATTAAGATATTAAGCACGGGCCCAACTATGTTGTTAGGAATTTAAGTGTGCCAGTACTGACAAATCATTGGCACTTCACAGTTCTGCCTTTAAAATCGTCATAATTTGACTTCAGAGCACTGCAAAAAGCTAAAAAAAGATTTTAAGAGCTGGAAAATGATTTTTCTTTCCAGACTGTTCAGAGTACTGTACATTCATTGTACTTTTGAAAGCAGTGTGACTTGTGAAACTGGCAACTTTCCCATCCATAGCATCTTAGAGATGTTTATAGCACATGATATTTTAATCGCCTGATGACAAAATTATTTGGAAATATATCAGTTTCACAATGCATTTGCTTCATATTTTTGAATAACACTAAGGTCTGGATAGAAGCCCAACAAAACAACAAAACATTAAGGAAAGGTGTCCATAATCCATCACCCTTAATGCATCCATGAACATATACATATAAGCTTAGGTCTTGCTAGGGATTCAAACTGGCCCATAACTATTCAGGTGCTATAGACAGGCATCATGGGTGCAATCCACAGTCCCTCATTAGGGCCTGAAGTTTATTCTAGGCCATGTCTTCATAAGGGTGGTCTTCTGAAGGCAGCAGTGGCTGCCAGGGACCAACATTTCTTTTTTCTGGTGCACAAAACCCTAGTAACTTCTAAGCAACTACTGTTGTTTAAAATAGGGAGCTACTGAACAAAGAAGTCAGAGTTACTCAAGAGATGCATTCCGTCATTTTGCAGTCAAATCACAATAATATAGTCTGATCTGCATCGAGGCAACCCAACAGGCTGGGGGATGAAGGGATGGAGAGCAGCCCTGCCCAGAAGGACTTGGGGGTACTGGTGGGTGAAAAGCTGGACATGAGCCGTCAATGTGTGCTCGCAGCCCAGAAGGCCAACCGTGTCCTGTTAACCAATCTGTTAACCCCCTACCACTGGGTTTGCTGTTAATATCCCACCTTTTTAACAGGTAGTCAGGAAAACTGAGTAGCTTGGCGAGTACGTTCAACAGAGGACCAGGGGAGGGGGGGGGGGGGGGGGGGGGAAGAAAATGGTCTAATGATTATGTTTTTTTGCACTTCTTAATTGCAAAGCTCCTTCCATTTCCCAAGTTTTTGTTTGTTTTGGTTTATTTATAATTATGTAACCAGGGCATGTAGGTAACCTTACAAGACAAACTTAAGTTAAAAAGAAGGTAAAAAGTCTCTTCAATACAGTCCACAGTTTTAGACTCTTGAAACTGTTTATACAGTATCCTGTCTGTGCAAAGGCTAATTTCATGAGCTAACAGATTTTCATTTTGTTTTATTTTACAAAGCACATGTAATATGCACTGTAGTTAAGAGATGCACAACTCAAGACATCTGATCAAAGTCCTATTAACTGCACTTGGCAACTTGCAAATTTAGGTCCTAAATCCTCTTACGAGTATGAACTTGATTTATAACAGCTGAAGATCCAACCTGTAGATAAGTCTCTCAGAATTATTAGTGTATAGGAAAAACATGGGCCCCACTCCTAAACTGTGATTTTACTGGAATGCTGTTGCAGAAAAGGAGTTACACCGGTGCTCCTTACCATATTAGAGGTCATGTTTTGTAAATGGGGACTGATCCTTAACTGTACCAACACTAGTAGGTGTCACTATAATTTATCCCCTAATGGGATTTCCTCTCTGTGACCTCCCTAGGTCTGTGGTCTTGTTTACCAGTCCAGTAGTTCCTGCAAGAAGACACGCATGTATATTCTGCGATGTACGTCACATCCTTACAAGGAGAGAGGATAGCCAGACACCCTGAAATATGGAACGTGCATTAGCAAGCATCGCTCATAAAATTTCAAAGCCTGAGATCTTTTCACAGCCTGACAGATTTTCCCATATAGCTTTCCACATTCCTAGTGTAACCCAATACAGGCGCTGCAGGCTGAGTGATAAACAGAGACTCCTTCAGGAAAGCCTTGGGAAAGTGGAGCCTCAGAATATTACACTTTGTTCTAACTATTCCACAGGTGACTGTTAAGGCTGCATAGCCCATTTTTTCAACTCAGTAGAAGACAGGCAGAAAAAGTGAGAATGGTACAGAACAAGTAATGAAAAATGTCTGTTAATGAACTATCACTATCCTTTAATGCTACCTTTTATGGAAAATAAAAATACTTCAGTACTTTCCAATCCTGGAAAAAACTGAAGCAGCGTTTCAGCAGATACATGATTTAATACTGCTTTTGCATTAGGGGCACCAGTAAATTTTGTTGTAAAATGTAGTTAGTAATACCTGCAGCAAACCAGAAGAAGCGTGAAAGCACATTTCTACTACTTGACTCGCTTCTATGTACCAGCTGTGTGCATGCCAGCTATAGTTCATACATACACTCATTGCAGCCCCAGCCACAAGCAATGTGCATGCAACACACACAAGCACTCAGAAAACGAGAGTCTCACCATAGCCAGCACACACTCACCGAGCCAGGCTCTCAGCAGCGTTCAAACTGCACACAAAGAGCCCAGAGCAGAGCCAAGGCAGGTACACGCTACCAGGGCTGCCCAGACCATCAGACTGGCTAGCCTCCAGGTCAAACCCTAGCGTAAAGCAGAGCATCCTCAGCGCTGTTCTGCTTTACATCAGCTGTCAGGGACTTAGAGCTATTGCAGTTTTCAGCCATTGTTGGGATGTTTTGACCATACTCCCTTGCTTATGTCTTTGCATCCTATGTAGCACAGGAACTGTTAGAGCAGAGTGACGGCAAAGGATTACCTTGCTCATAGACTGTCTTTCATGGTGTAGATCCAGTACACCAGTGCAAACTAACTACAGCATAGCCAAGAACGAGGGCCAGTATGACTAATAACGACCTTGCGAGCTGCCACAGCACGTATTAAGAGCACAAAGGACAAAGGATTCTCAAACAAATTATGACATAATATACCACAGCCACTATACCGTGCCCATATTGGAGCTGGGAAAGCAAGCTTCAGCTGGCAATGTTTTCAATAGCTGTTGAGATCAAAAGAGCAAATACGCAATTCCCCATCTTACAAAACCTGACGTGCCTGTTATTCAAAGTTATCTGTTAAAAAATACATGCAACCTATATTCTGACCATAGATTTGGGCGAAACACTGAACTGGATCATACTTTCATCACCTGTTACTCTTGTTTATGACGGGACAGCAAAATCAGATAGTATTGCCTCTGCTCCTTCGTCACATGACTGACACAAACAGGAAAGATTTCAAGGTGGCTGAACAGTATTTCCAGCTGGATCTTTATGCAGCCACAATCTGTGGATTATTTTTAAGATTTCTTCTGGTTTTGTTGGTGAATAAAATGTTTGCAGGAGATAGACTGAACTGCTGTGACTGCCGTTAAAAAATTGTCATGCGTTCTTTAGCATTCATTTAATTTTAACTTGCATGCAAAAGGAGAAAATAGGTAATTATTAGATGCCAAGTACAAATTTGGCATCTAATTCTTCACACACCAAATTCTTCACACACTCATACTATTGAGGTCAAGATGCTAAATGGCTAACTCAAAATTCTGATATTTAGTACAAACCATAGATCTGTCAAATTTTGATTTCATCTGGGAAATTATGTCCCCTGTACTGCAAAAAAAATACTGAATAGAAGCAATATCTTATCCCTCCTAGGTATGCTTCTGGTTCTGGATCAGAAATAATTCCACTACCATCATCAACACAACACTGTTGTGAGAGGTTATTCTTCTCTGGTACATGTTACTGCCAAAAATACAGCCTGCAGTATATTATGATTTCCACTGGTGGAAGTAAATGACAATTCAGAAGATCATCTTTTTCAGTGGTTTTGCTCACATAAGGAATGCAATGAGCTATTACTTGCGTAAGAACTGACAGGATTTCCAGCTCTCCTCTAAATGACATCAGTGTCATCTGAAGACAAGGAAACAAAAATACTCAAAGGAGGCTCCTCCTTTCCCACACACAACACTTGGCTGCAGCATTGCCAGCTTGTGAGGTGTCTCCTGGAGATACACTTCCCAGCTAGTGCGCTGAGGGAGAACATGGCAGGAACCAGTGATCCAGCTCTACTGAAGAAAGGTTAATATGTAAAAGGAAAAGGAAAAAATCATCCTTTTACTCCAAGTAAAAACATCTTTCCAGTTTCGATCAAGAGACAGTGATAGAGTTTAGCACAGCTAAAAATTCACTAGACTCACATAGGATAGTATCAGTCTCTCATTTTAGCAAAATGGAGTAGGGATCTGGACTTGGTCTGCCAAAGTCTAGGTGGCTGCGTGAAGGAGGGCATTAACCACTCCAGAGCCCAGAGGCACAGCTGGCCCTTTTGTTTTGAGCTTACATTTCAGGTTGGGATCAAAGAAATCTTTCCCAACAAAATTTTTTACCAAAATTTTTCCACCTTATGAATTTGACAAGTCAGTATCCTCCTTTTTGGAAGCCTCTGGCATGCAGACACACAATAACTGTCACATTTTCCTGCGTCCTTTCAAAATGCAACTCGGCTCTCGCAGTCACTTACCTCCCAGTTTGATTTGCATCGACATCCCTTGTTTCCTGCACACAGAGCTGCGGATCCTGAGCTGTGCTGCCACAGAGCGCCAAGGCTCGAAGGCAAGGAAGGCACTTCTTTCTTCTCTCCCTCTCGTGTCTTGGTAAGTACTCAGATGAGGTCTGTTATAGGCTGCTGGACAAGACAGTAAAAAATTCATACAATTCATTAGCAAAGAGCAGAGAAACACTGACTCCATTGTAGCACTCTTCAGAGACTTCAGTATGACAGCAGCTCATGCAATAGCATCTAATGCTTTCAGAGTGTGAGGTGCTGCAACAGAAATACTATTAAATGCATATTTTTTTTCTCGTTGCACATGCATATACCTATGCATGGCTCAAGATAGAGGCTCACCAGGCTGAATCACATAGGCATTTACTGCCACGTAAATGATCATTGTTGTATTTAGGAAAGATCTCACAGGTCTCAACATTGGTCTTTGAAAGTGTTTTAAAGTAGTAGAAAGAAATATTATCACAGGCTGTCCAGCCTATGCCACAGCCTGTAAATGGTAAATATGTATTTGTACATATAATTATTTCAAAAGATTATACATTTCAGAGTCATTATCTCCTGAACTTATCTTCTTGATAATATTATAGTAACACTTACACGACAGAAACTGAATTCATTACTGACACTTATGCACTATTTTGCACCAAAAATAAATTTAGCTGGTTTTATGGTGGAGTACTACACTTTGAATAATATCTGGAATCCAGCCTGAAACCTCAAAACTTTTCCCAAATGAAACTATGTTAGAAAAAAATCTCAAACCCACCAGCACAGACATTACACATACTCTTAGCTAGAGAAAAACATAGTGAGTAGAATTTGGGGGAGATTAATTCCCCCAAACACACCAGAAATGTGGTAAACATCTCTATTGTCATGTTCAGTAAATCTTTTCCTGTCTCACTGAAGAACGATAATCATTCTTACATGACCAAAATAAGTTTGAAATAGCTTTTTTTTTTTACGTAATCCACTACTTGAACTTCCCAATTAATTCACAAGAGCCACGAAAACACCTCACATAACATTATAATTTTCAAATCATCTGTGGTCACAGAAGCTAACCAAACCAACATGTGCACACACAATCTCCACCAGCGGTTGAAGATCAAGCTGCAGAACAGGTGATGCCACCATGTGGAGCCTTGACTGCTAAACGAGGTCAACTGACAGGCATTATTCTGAATTAGGAAGACAAAATGGAAAAAGAGCCAAGGTTGGAGAGGAAGCTTTAGGAGGCTGAACAGCAACATCATGGGCAAGCTCCTTTTGTGCTTGAAAACAAAGAATTTGACATCTGACCTCTCCTGGGAGAAACCCAAGCAACATCTCCAAAGTAGGCAGTGAAGCATGGAAGTGCACTATATGCACAAAGGACAGATCAACCCACACACGTTGGAAACACAGATAAACAGGTGCTTCCTGGGCAACTTTGAGAAACCCCAGAAGATTCATGCTATGAGAAACAATGCTTATATATTCCATGAAAAGTTCCAAAATATCACTGAGACTGCTCCTAAACCCTCAAATTTCACAGCTCTGTCTTGCACCCTTTTATAGTTTCTCAACCCACTTCTCCATAAGACATAGCTACAAGCTTGATTCTTATATCAAGCAACATTAATGTTCCCCTTCTCCTGCTTATCCAGGTGGGTAGCATTTTCTGTTGTGTCCACTTGTGGCCAGACAGGCCATTTATACTTTAAAAGAGCAGTTAACAAATACTATTCCCCATTATCATGCCTTATAAAGGCCCCAGTCCAGAAGCAGAGGTTACATTACATTACATTACAGCATTCATTACAGGCATGAGTCTCAATAACGTCAAGGTTAATCCAGAATAACCGTTTACTCTACTCGAGCTCAGCCCAGTGAAATGGGCAGGCTTGTTCACCAACAGACAGTTGCCCAGCTAGATGCTTCTCATTCAATAGATTTGTGCAGTAGGGTGTGCTTTGCTGAAATGGTTACAACTGCATTGCTATAAACTTCCTTCAAAGCAATTTATGTCCCATTTTAACCTTCATCCATTGAGTGCAAGCTAAGCATCTTTAGCTCCTCTGAAAACCAGCCTGGGTACCTGAATTCTAAAACAAACAATATTTGAACATCTGGATGTCTGCTCAAGCAGGATGTATCAAGTGAATAAAATAATCTGAGCAGAACTCGAAGTTGTATCTAAGGTCCTTGCCTGCTTTTGGACCAGAACCTCAGCAAAAAGCAAATGATCAAACTCCATTATCTAGGGTGCTGAGAAAGCAGACTTCAAAATGGAAGGCTTTTGGAAATGACTGGATTTCCTGCTCCAGCGTTTTCACTAGTGCCATCTTCTGTCAATTATATATGCCTCAGGGGAAGGTGGAGGGAAAACACCTGACTGACCTGAGGCTACTAACAATGAATGCTGTCACACATATTTTATTTTAAAATTTCTCTTCACTGCATTGTAAATGCTTACATGCAGACTGAGGAGAGGTAAGTAGGGTTGGGGTTTTTTTTCCCCCCCTTTTTTCAAGTACAGTTGGCAGCAGATCCTACTCATGGTCAGTTGCTTGGCAACAAAACAAGTTTCTCTGGCTACAAAATAAATATTCCACATCTGAAATATTTGAGAAAACACTGTTTTTCCTAACTACATTCCATAGTACTTGGGCCACAGGGTTTCCCAGAATAGTCTAAAGCATTAACAGGGTTACACAAAGGACGACCTCCAATTAGATTATCACTCGAACAGATACCGATATGTCCCCCTACGCAACACTGTTCACATCATATTCTTAAAATAGTATGTTAAATCTACTCCGTGGTTTGGACCTCATGTAAAGCGGTTTAACTGCCTAGGAACAAATTAGCTAACTGGATCCTGCGCCCTTTTAAATGTAGGCGTGGTGGGAGACATTTTGCAGGCACTAAAAACCTGGAAGTGGCTATACTCGGTCTGAGACGCATGCCAAAGAAAGCATGTCTAAAGAAAGAGCCAGTGAGCGCAGACATAAAATCAGATATCTCATCAACTAGTAGAGACACAGAGGTATGCTACTGGAAGTACCTGCTCTGGGATCAGTATAGAAAGTGTTAAGTAAAAGTCACATGTCTTCAAGTAGCTCCTAATGCTCCTAATGGGACCTTTCTCTTCGTCCTTCCATTGCTTTGCTGAGGACATATGCAGTAGAAGCCAGTTCTTGCAACCCTCTGAAAGCATTTGTCCCATTGACCAATTCTAAATAATGTAACGGACAGATCTATTTTTTAGATGCAAAGAGAGGGTGTCCTGGACCAGCAGAGAAGAACCCCGCAGAATCGGCTAACTCTGCTCCATGTCCCATCATGATCAACAGTGGATGTCTAAGAAGAGACTAAGAATAGGACAAGCATACAGTGACACTTCGTTAATATCCTCTTCAGCTTTTGACAATCTGTAGCACAAGGATTTCCTGCATTCACTAGCCCTTGATGAATATCCTTCTTTCACAAATTTGTCTTAATACAAAGACTAGGGAAGAGAAATAGCTATTTCTAGATTTTATTATTTGTTAATAATTCCCAGAATACAGCAGTAATTATTTGGGGCTTTTTTTGTAACCTAGTGGCAAGGAAAAACTTATTCTTGAAAGAACAAAAGGGAGACTACCCACCTCAGGAGTATCAGTTAGAAACTCTGATGAAGAGTTTTAAGGCTGCCAATTCTCAAAGGGAACACAGTCAGGAAACCAGTCTCTGAAGTCACATAGGCCAGTCCTAAGTTCAAGCATTCCTTTAAATACAGGACCTGGGCTCCAAACTCACCTGGGCCTTTCGGGGGCGGGGGGGGGATAAGATTTAAAGATTTAGACATGTACCACGGCCAACATGCAAAACTAAAAATCTCCCACACATACCTGAACGCTGCAGATGTCTGTTCTACATAAATTTCTTGGGGTTTTTTTTTTTTTTTTTTCTTCTCTCCCTTCTGCATACAGCCGGAACGCTTGCATCTCAGTGCTGAAAGCTCTACATGTATCACACACCCAGGTGCGAATGGGATCTAGAAACTAAGCGGTACTTCACATATCTGGCCACTCATCTGAGTAGCCTAATCCAGTAGACACATTAAGAGCCCACTAGGACCTTAGAGAAGCAACTATGGATTTCTTCTATGACACGTTGGGAGGAAAAGTTGTTTTCCCCGTATTTTGTTATACTCATTTGCCAAATAGATTATTTTTCCAAGGTATTCCTGCCACATTTAGTGGACAGGATGGACAGTGCTTAATGAGTTTTTATGTTTTCTTCATTATCAATGCTTGGTCTCCTGTACAAGAATAATTAATTTCCTCCCGAATGTCCTTTAATGTTTATGTGTTTTGCAGATGTTGATTAACATTTTTGTTATATCACATTATCTCACTCTGGAATAAGAAACCAAAGTACAGAAGAATTACTCTTTTTGTATCTACTTATTTTATATGTCTCACTTAAGATTCTCAGAATTTGAATTCTTGGTGTACCAGTTTATTTGTTAAACTGGTACTAGTTTATTTGTTAAACTGACAATCTGCAGCTGCTGGTGCTTGGCACATAAGGAAATTAGACCCAGGATCTCCAGGTAAGAAGCCAAAAAGCAAATAAAACATATCTCTCAATGTTTTCACTTCAAACTCAATGACAGGCAAAGACAGAATTAATTTCCTCATCACTACACTCACAGCTTCAGTCCTCCTAAAGCTCTGTCTTTCATACTCCATCCTTCAATTTCTGGAAGATGTAAAGCACTGTTCCTGCAAGCTTCGATCCCACACTTTCATCCTGTGTAGTAAATGAGCAAAAGCACCTGTGGAAAAATATCATACATCATATTTGGGGAGAAGAACAAAAACTGCACATAAAGCCTTAATGCTATCACTGTCTTAATCTCAGTGCTCAAGTGTGTTACATTCTATTAATACAGCCCTGGAGATGCTCACTGACAGTTCTGCATTTCACCAACAAAACTGGAGTATACAGATCCAGAGCACTTTATGCTGGAGGATGAGTGGTAGATAGGACGGAGGAATTTTTGACAGTAAGTTTCACAGAACTTTGCTGATAGTGAAAAAACAATGAAGCTCAAGTCCCAGAACTTATATCAATATTTTAAAAGGAGAGAGGTCCAGCAGACATTTTATCCAGCTCTTACCCAATTCTTATTCCTTTGGCAGTTCGCTGGACTTTTTGTTCCAGGTCAAATCACTTTGCTTAATAAGCCTTAGCCTCCCAATTTCAACCTTATCATGTATTTCAGACTCCACTTTTGCTCTGTCTGCTAGTCCAAACTATCCTAATTCCATCTAGTCTGTCTCCTACCTCAGCCTGGTGTTCAGCCAACCACTCACCCACTTCTATGCCGTTTTGCTTTCAGCCCCTTTATCCTGCCACAGGATGTAGACATCCTCACTGGTTGTTCTTGTTTCAGCATCATTCCCTGCTGCTTTCCAGCTCTCCCTGCTATACTGTTGTTCCTTAATACACAGCCTCCCTCAGCTCCTTCCTAATATCCTGTTTTTTATCTGCCCCAGTCCCTTTGCTTGAATAGTCCTTGGTTCTCACCACCAACCCAACAGCTCCTGTCCACCCTCTTTACCTCTATAGCTCACTCACAGTGCCAGCCCTCCTACAGGGTGCAGTCCAGCTTGCCTTTCATCAACTATGCATGGCCCACTTTCCCCCTCTACTTAAAACCTCATCATAGTTTCTTTTTTCCTGCCAACTTCCTCACCCTCATTTCCCCACATCAGATCTGGTCCCGTCGTCCTTGAATTTGAAGTAGGTGGTTACGTAATTTCCTTCATGTGAACAAGAGTTACATATCCCTGATGGGGAGGGGGAGAATCATCTATCATCTCCCAGAATGGGACAACTACATTTTTTCAGAGAAAAACCTTGCCAATAATTTTTTAGCATGGGTAAAACAATGTATTTTTCTCTAGCCTTGTTCTTGGATGATGTTAAACTGTTCTGGCTGAAATTTTCTGAAGATAATTCAGCCTGAGGCAGACACCCAATGCAACATGGAAAAATTTAGTTTGAAAAGCTACTTTGACAAAGTTGTGAACAGCTGAAAATAGGACTTTAGGACTGGAAGTGCCTGGCAGCCTTAGTAATAGATGCTGTTACTAGTCCTGCCTGTAGTGAGAGTCAAAGGGCCACCCTATAAGGTCACCCACTTTGGTGACAATCAAGCACAAACCAACTGCATTTTATGAAGTTGCCTGGGGTTCCTGCTAACATAACCAAGACAAGACTTCTGCTGTTTAATTGTCCAACAATCTGATGCCTACATGAATCCCAATAGAGGGATCCTAACAATACTTTTCCGTTCCCTAGGGCTGTGCCATAGAAGAGGAACACGGGTAGCAGTGCTGTTACAAGATTTCCCCTGAGCCTCGGTTTATGATGTGGCAGTTCATTGTAAACAGTTGGCGGACAAGCCACTGGGCCCCCAGCTGTCCAGATTCCTTCTGCAAGAGTCAACATAATTGTAGGTCTACTTGTGTCTTTGGCTTCTCCACTCTGAAGTTTGCTGTAATGGACCTACCTAAAGTAATTAGACCACCTGTTGCATCGCCAGATCCATTTAAGGGAGTCCTACTGATGTTTAGTTTACATGGTTTGACAGTAATTGTTTAAGTGGATGCCATTGTAATAGCACTGCAAAATAAAATTGTAGAATTATTTTAATCAATAAATATAATTACATGCTCATCAGACCATGAGCTTATCTGTAATTAGTTCTCCATACCATAAAGCAGTCCATAATGCCAACTTTTTGCACATTACAGGATGTCAGACAGAAATGACATTTGCAGATGACAGAATATTTGCCATCAATTAAGCTTTTACAGCTGAGGAAGATTTTGACCCCTGGCAAAAAAAAAAAAAGTATCCGTTGTGGAACTTGAAAACGGCTGTTCGGTTTGGGAGCAAATTTGGTTGTAGTGGTACCACTGGTACCAGAAAAACAGTCACAGTAAATTAACACAGTCCTAATGTACACCAATGCAAATGGCATTTTGCAACTTCGTTTACTTAAGAAGTTAAATCCATCCTTTTCCTTTCAGAACTACACAAGATTGAGTAGCTCAAAGGGGGAAGGGCTGTTATCATAAGATATTCAAATATTAAACGTTCCTGTACGAAAATATATGTGCACACACATGCCTATACACATATCCACACACATATCTGTACGTGCTTACTGCCAGGTGTGTACAGCCAACATTTATAAGCTCTCTACAACATTTATAGACTGACCATAATATCACCTGTAAGGCAGCCCTTCATTGTAACGCTGATGTTACGGAGAAGGAAATTCAGACTGAGAAAGTTCTGAAAACCTTCCTAAGGTAGTCACAAAATAAGAAATAGTACTTACATACCAACTCCTATACAGTTGTTCAAATCACTGGCTAAAACCAAAACAAAGCACAATCGTATAAATATAAGAAACATACAATTACAATATCACAGTAACAGTTCTGCATCCATACATCATACAGTTCTATTTTTGTTCTATATATATAAAAATAAATGTATTTTATATACATACTCACTACTAGATAAGCAAAAAAAAAATCAAGAAAACATTTCACACAAAAGAAATTTTTTATGAGTAACAGTGGAATATTAGAGAGATTTTTAACTGCACTACGAGGGGCTTTCCGACTTCTGTAATGACACCTGCTTTTAGTAGTGCCTCAACAGGTCAATCTTAGTTGTTGGTTACAATGGTACTGCAGTAACCAACACAGTGCGAGACAAAATCTGTAAAGTCTGTTGGTGGAGTCACAAAAATTTGATTTTCCAAAAATAAATCAGAACAGAATCTAACCACATCTTAGAGGTTCTTTAGGATACTATCTTAAAGCAAAATGTGGGTTTTCTTCCCAACAGATTTCATGGTTATTTTGATCACAGTTTAGCATGTTCATGATATAAATTAATAAATACATATAGAATATATTTATATGTAGTGGATTTCAATCTATTTATATAAAATATAATTTTGCATTAGTAAGGATTTTAATATCATCACAGTATTTAGCTATTATTTTTTTATTTCTTTACACATACCTTTGTTTCATGTCTTGAAAGGGGGCTCCACACTGCAATCTTCATTCACACTGTCCACAGCTCAAAACACATGTTTATTTTTAAATACATCCTTAAAGGCAAACAACATCAGTGAGGCATAAGTATCTTCTTAAATCCCTAAATGAATTTGAATTAATTTTAAAAGACTCCAAAGTGATTTCCAGTCAAGTCCATTCAAATCCCATTGAAATATGGGCTTCACCATGGATCTTAAATAAACTACATCTACCTGGCATGAAGCAGTTATTCTCCAAAATTTTTTCTTCTGCTGCACTCCATCCAATAAACATAAAGTAACTTATAAGTACAGGCACAATATTACTTTTAGATCTGAAAAAATAAATTCAATTTAAAATTATCTTTATATTTTCTTGAATAGTCAGAATATAACAGTGTAAAACCAATCCATCTGTGACAAAATTTCTAATAAGCATAAAGATACCATGGGATGTCAGAAGAGTTGACGATACTTCAGAAAGCACAGAGCAGGACCAAATGCACCATTTGCAATAAAAAATAACTTTGAGCTTCACTGTGGCTACTTCAGGTAGAAGGTAGGTCAGTAGCTGGCTCCAGACGAGCTCGCTCCAAGCCAACAGAACAATTCTGTTTTGAATTCTGACTCTTAATTCACACATCTCAGCACAGTGCTCCATAAGATGACACCAGGAAATATTAGCAGACACTCTCACATCATACCTGACCAACACTTAAAGGGCCCAGATTTTTATTATCTGCATGAAAAGAGAAAGGGAAAATGCCTATGGGAATAAAGAGGAAGATCCTCCTTTCCTTTATACATTGCACTCTTGAAAGAGCGATAGCCCTAATTTTGTAATGACAGCATAAACAGGATGGCCTCCCATGTTGAAAAGGTCCCACAGCATTGGATAAAAACAATATGAATCCACAGAAATTAACCAAGATGCTATGAAAATTACTTTGGATGACTAAAGGACTTTAACAGGTAACATGGTCCCAATGAATTCTTTAGTCAAAATATATAATTTTTATTAAATTTATTAAACAGGCCTCAAAATTTCGATATTCTAATAAACTCCTTAATGTTCCAGCCAATTTCACCTGTATAAGATGCAGAGCAATATTATGCCAAACATTGGCCAGACCATTCCTATAATCAGAGTGAAATTCACGTCACTCACAAATCAAGTTATTTAAATAGACAAATACCAACAGAAGCAACCCACCAACAAACTGTTCCCCATATCTGGCCAGTGCCAAGTTTTGGGAGAGGAGTTGTCTACAGGATAGATACCTACCATTTTCTAGGTCTACCAATCAGTAAGTTCACCCAGTATCAGCCCTCTTTTTCCCCCTAGTCAACAAGGGGAATGGTTATGACATCTCAGGCATGACAACATTCTGATGATTCCCTCCCACCAGCCCTACCGACCATGCCATAGAGAGCAATGAAAATTTGGCCTGCGTAGGATTATGGTTCATAATAAGACAGCGCTTCGTGATTTACACGGAAAACTTAAGATGCTGCTCTGCAGGATTAAAGGAATCAAAGCTGTGAATTCCGTACCAGTGTCAGTTGTGTATATCACCAAATGTTAAAGGCATTAACCCACAACTTCACCTGTACCGTTTCTCATTATACCTACATTTTTTAAATATTATAAATCAATTTATCTACAAATTTTGTTTTGCCTCCAACAGCTAAGAATAGTGATGATTCATTGAAAGAAGAAAAACGGATCACTGCGCCTATTTTTCCAGTTACTTATTATCAAAGGTATGTCTGCACATCAAGTAGACAACATTTCACTTGCCCTTTGTGGTCTGCTGGTGCTGAGGAACAACAACAACAACAACAAAAACCCAGAATGATTATTAAAATTAAGAACCACAGAAATGTACAAGGGAGTTAGTTACATCTACATTTAATTTATTGTCATCTGGCTAGATTTCGAGTCAGTGACATGCATATTCAGGCATTGCAGGCTGTTTTGTAGACTGGTCATCCATCATAAATAAAATCTGAAGTTGAAATCGATTGACCTGACATTTACCCTGTTCCACAGCATAAGCACATACCACCTCTCATGTCTGAATTTTAGGAGGCTTCCAAAGACAAAGCGATTGGGGGTGATTAACAGTTACTAACGAGACAAGCCTGTAGGAGTGTGAGAGTCATGAATGGGCCAGAAACTCTTTATGGGAATGCTGTGGGTTTTTACATAGGCTGAACTCCAATAGCATCATGTGAGCTACCAAGAGCTATAGAAGCCAGTTTATGAAGTGGTAACCTTCACTTTTACATGACATCCAAAACTATCAAGCCAAAGGTCTTGTTTGTTTGAAAGGTGACTGGGCCAAAGACACTGCATGTCTTGGGTAAGGCAATACAATTTTCCTACTTTTACTGTAGAAAAACTGAGTTCTTAAAAGCAGAAGTTAAACTGAGTTGTATATGCAGTAAGATTTTTGGATGTTTGACTTAGTATAACATCCGTTTGAAAGCAGACAGTTCACTTGGAACCACTTATTTCATTTTGCAAGATGAGTTAATAAAAAAATTCTAAGTCACTATGACCTTGGTGTTCTTCAATGTCCTTGTAAGCTACTTATTAAAGGCTAGAAATGAAGGTACTTCGCAGTCAAGACCTCACTGCTCGTCACGTTGTCATGTGCCCCAAACCCCTCTGCTGAAGTAGAGCTAGAGTCCATCAGACAACCTCTGCAGCACAGGTATGATTTTCATGGAACAGACTATTCCAGCAGTGTCCAGCTCGTTCTGGTACTCAGATATATTGCTTGCTAAAAAATATGAACATTCAGCAAGTTAAAATCATTCAGTCTGTTTCAGATCCAACTGACCAGGAGGAACCATGGCTGATTTGTTACCAAAATTCCTCAATCAGCTAAAAATCCTCTCCTGCAAGTCCACAGCATAGTATGTGGATACAGACCTGGGCCAGTAATCTTCAGCTTCGGTAGGGCACAGTCAGTTGTCACATCCAGGCAGGCTGTGCAGCTGACATCTTAACATACAGACCAGCAGTTAGTCCAGCAGGCAGCACGCCATCACATCTCATGTATCGCGACTGGGCCACTGGCAGTTTTGGACTGCCCAGCAATAGGACTCCTTCCAGCTTGTCCAAATCATTCAACTGGCAAAAGTCCACAAGTCTGTTCCCAAGAACAAATTCATGCCCGAGCCTGATAGGAAGTCATTTGACTCAATCAGTTGCCTGCTTTTCCCTCCCTCTGTCAGCATAAGGCTTTCTGAAGAATCTTCACTCAGTTGCAGTCTCAACAGGTCATTTCTCTCTCAACAGATCCCAAGGTAAAGTCTGCTCTAGCTCCATTTACCTTATCCAGTTCTCTCCATTGTCAGTTCAAATCTGAACAAGCCTTTTGAAGTCTCTTAGTCCTCCTATCTTGTGTCAGGAAACCTTCGGGACAGTTTATAATCTATATAAGCACTAAGACAGGACCACAAAATGAATCGTATTAATATAATTACAACCAGTAAAATCATCAAAAGGACTGATTCCATATTTAAGCTAGAATAATGAGGTAATGCGAAAAAATACTCTGGGAGATCTAATTATATAATGCAGTATTCAGTTCTGCACGGCCAGCCCAGCAATTCCTGTAACATTCCAATCAAAGTGATCTCACTAGCATGTGAGAGAAGAGTCCAGCTGACAGATTTGGGACATGTAACGTACTATTTAGTCAAGAGGCCCCATGTGCTATTCATAAAGAATTAACAACTCTCATATTGACAATGACAGTATTGTCAGAAGACCTTTGGAAGGGGGAAAAAAACTCCATAAACTCCGTCTCTGTGAAGTTGGACTTTTTTTTTTTTTTTGCCCCTTTTTTCCAATGCTGATGTAATCTCCAAACATCTCCAGCAGCAGCTGCTCAGCGAAACCAGGCACCTTCTTCCTAGTCCCTTTCAGCAGCACACGCAGCACTTTCCAGCTCCCTCAAGACAATCAGGGCCTTTCTTTCACCAATTAGCTATCACTTCAAGAGCCCTGCGCTGTCCAACGCGCTCTTAAGAATGGTCTTTGCAGGAAACAAGACTGGAGGAGCTTTTTTTTTCCCTAGACAAATTAAAAGGGGAAGGGGGGAGGGGGGGAGAGAAAAAAAGCACAACACCACAAATTAGAACACAGAAGCTGTCCAAAATGTATCGCTCATTTAGTACAACGGCAAATGCAGAAATGTCCTCAAGAGCCAATGCTAGAGCAAGGCACACACAAAAAATGCTCCTACTTTCTTTAGCAGATAGTTTGTTTCATCGAGTATGTTAAACACGTTTCACAGAAAGAAGGGCTCTTGCTACAGCAAGTCTCTGAGCTATACACACGAGAAGGGAAAGAAACTCCTGGAAGATTATGTTCTATTTCCTTATTTGGCTCTCCAAATGTAAAGCAGCATTATTTGAAGTAGACATTATAGGAAAGAACTCGGTTTAGCTCACTTTAAATATAGATGGATTGATGGAATGAGTAATTACTGGAACTGCTAAGATCTTTTTGAACTTATTCAACTAGCAAGCTCCTTTCCTCAGAAACTGCACTTTCCATCTAAAAAGGTATTAAAGCCTGATTCAGAGACGTAAAGCTCTGTGAATTTTGTATTCTTTTTCCTTTAAAATCCGGGAATAGGCACAGTAATACCTTGAAGTCCTTATTCATGCCAAGCCCCCATTAGAACAAGTACAAACTCTAGGACCCAGTTCAAGAAGAAAACAAGTAACTTTTATAGATGTTTAAGTAATACCTTGCCCGGGCCTGGACTTCAGCAACTGGGCCTGGACAGGTGGAGTTGTGAAGGCAAAAGTGTGGAAGATCAGCAGTAAGTGAAATGACTTGGACAAGGTCCAAGCAATAGCACAGTCTCAGGACTGCTACCCTGATTTTCAAAACTCTGTATTAAATCAAATGCTATACCTAGTTATTGAGCATCAGTATTCTCTTACAGTACCATTTTCTGGTCAAAGTTGGCCTGATTAGGGTAACCTCACAAGAGTCAACACATTGCCTTCTACAAGGACAACACAAATACATTTACATTACAATTAAAAAAAAAAAAGTCCATTCTCTTTTACTGACTGTGTATCAGGAGCAAAGCTCCAGGCTTTGTAAACAGTTAAATGGCATGGCAAAGCCAATACTTAAGGGGTTTCAGGAGTTTGTTCACAGTAATGGGTGCTGTTAACAGCTACAGGGATTTTTTTAAAGGAGTCAGAAAGTGTCAGAACTGATCAGATTGCTTAAAAAGAAAGAAAGTCTGATCTATTGCCCTATGTGCATTTATGAAGGAATGTGAATCAACTCAAATTGCTCTGCACAGGAAGGCTCAACCAAGGGATGAGTACACACAATCAGGATTAAGGAGGAATCTTTGTGGAGGTGCACCAAACAATGAGTGTCTTTTCATTCCTGCGGACTTCAAAAGATGCAGACTTTAAAGGGACTACTCCTTTCAACTAGCAAAGATTTTGCTGAAAAAACGCAGCAGGCTGGAGTGAACAAATATATATACATATATACGTTACTTGGGCCACCTCCAGTTATAGGAAAACAGATGAAAGGAACCCAAAAGGTCTATCAGTTTGCCCTTAAGCAAGGTCAACTATGCCATTCCTGACAGCTGTTTCTCTAACCTGTTTTTTTTAAGAGACACAAATGACAAGAAAGGAAATCTTCGTCTCATCTGAAATGGATTTAAGGAGGACAAACAGTTTGACAAATTGTTCAGTGGCTCTATCTGCTACAATACAACCACTGTAAGCTCACAGCCAGGGGCTTTACATTATGTACTCACTTGGGCAACTGGCTTATTTTGTGGCTGTAAAGTAATTTATTGTTTGAGACAACTATACTTGCCTTTTTTTCAGAAAAGCACATGTCTATATACCTGTCTCCTCTGGATGGATACAACTGCTATACCCAAAAGTGTTATCTTTTGTGACGACCATCTTCCTCTACCCTGGTGCAATCCTGCTGTCTATACTCTAGCAAGATTGCTGAAAACCACCAACACTATTTTCCGATTTCAATAGTAGCCAATGGGACTATCATGTAATACAGCACATCCAGTGCCTTGGCCATCAGCTCCAGTTCAATCTGTTAGCGGTGAGAAGCCCGGTGGTTATTTAAGGGCATGAGGAACAAATTGGTGGTTCATTCCAGTGCCAAGTGAACAGGTGCCTCCTCCCTAAGCTCACAAGTGGTTCTCAGCTATGCCATCTCCGGCGTTCCCCGAGAGGTGTCAAAGCCAAAACAGAAACTGCACAACTCTCGTGCCTGGCGCTGGGCTCTGTTTGGGACAGGCTGTCATAAAGCCGAGTAAACTTCCACGACGGCTGCCTGGTCAATAGCAGCTCTATGGCTCCACATGCCACGGCTGTCAACTTGGCACTCTTCACAGGTACTACATTTATTCGCACAAAGGAATACTGCATTTCAGTTGCTGAACATGGAAGGATAGCGCGTTCCTGCTTAGATTTCACTTCTTCAGATAGATTTCCTCCCACAGAAAATTTATGGCACAGCATGAGCAAAGCAAATCTACGTGCCAGCTGAAAACACTGTGTGGCTAGATTTTAGAAAATGCAGTTTAATATGGATAGCTGTTCTTCCCTCTGTTGTAAAGTATTTTGAGACTGAGTGAAGAAAAGCACTATGTAAAGCCTGTATATTGGTAATTACTATTTGGATTTTCCCCAAATATACTTTTTCACACAACAGATGTTCCTAATGCTTGGCACCATGTTTAATGGCTTGCCTTTTCAAAGAATGCATTCTGTATCACACATAAAAACTTCCTCTCTGTTCAGAGTTTATTTTGTTAAAATTGTTTTCAACTAATCATTTCTCTAGAGAACAATGACATGATAGAACAGTAATCCTGATGGGTGATATTTTATTACTAACATATGTTTTCATCACATAGCCAACATTATTACCCTCTTCTGCTATAAATATTTATTAAAATCCTCTAATTTGAAATTATTTCCAAGACAAATTCCCTATTTTGCTTTTAAAATTATCATCACATAAATAATTGTCCTGGTAATCAGTGCCCATTGAAGGACAGTTTAGCATTAAAAAAAGTACATACTAAGCACTCTTGTTGACCTTTAAAAAAAATAAGGCAACAGTTTTCACATCTAATTTTCCAGTTCCAATTGTAAAGCAGTCCATCTCCTAAAATATCACTACATTCCTAAAATTCTAAAATATCAAGTGAATTTACAAGCAACAAAGCAGACAGTACAACAATAATCATAAAACATCCACTGTTATCACCAATTTGAAATATATCCCAAAACATAAATAAATTAAAACTAAAAAACAGAGTATTTGACTTACGGTATTTACGACACATTCAAAAGTCAGGGTATCTACAAAAGAAAATGCCAAAGAGCTGTAGGTGTCGGCATGGCTAACAAGAAGTTCCCAGTTCATTGTTAAGAAAAAAAGAAAAAATTCAAGACCAGCACTTATCTCTCAGAATCGTGTGCCTTCTATAGTTATCAGCGTCAAAAAGGCACCTTGCTCCAGTTTACATACATGAAGTCTCCTGAACAAGCATTCTACATTGCACTGAAAACAAAATGCCATTTAAAAAGAGCCAGGTCAAGGTATTCATAGCTCTAGAGGACAAAATCTGACATTCAAAGTAATTTCCTGCTTCAAATAACTTGTGATAATAAGCACATATCAAGATCATTCAATGTTGCATTGAGTCAAAGGAAAGCAAACACCTGCCCCACTGGTTTTCTACTGGAAAATCCCCAGCAAACATACTCCTCCCACTACAGTCAGTTCAATATGCTCATTTCCATGATCAAGAAAAACAAGGACAGAAATAAGATACTGGATTTATTACACGTTTCTTCTTTTAAGAGTAGCTTCAGTGTCTATAAAATCAGAAGCGTTTGTAAAACTCAACCTCATCCTCAAAAGGCCTCACAGTCAAAACTGAAATTTAAAACAAAAGAGAGCACAGATCGTATGAAAAACAATAATAAAATGAGGGAAAAGGACTAGGAGAAAATGAAACAGAAACTTATAAACCAGTCTTAAAAGTAATTACCTGTTTACTGTGTTTTGAAAAAGACTCGATGAGACCTTCGCCGTTACGGAGCTGTCACTCCATGATCACCTCCATATGCTGCTGTATGCTGCAATGCTAAGTAGTAGACATCTTCTATCCCTTTCATTTATAGTAACTTCTTATTAGGAGTGGGATCAGAACATGATCTAGAAATAGCAGAATAGACATCATGTATGCCATGATATTTAACCACGTCAATTATTTAAAAGATTAATAATATTCAAAACGCCCACCTAATGGTGAATTAACATAAAAATATTTAAAAATTTAGTTACTCAAAGGAAAAAATCCTTGCATAAATATTTGAAATTTATGTTACAACATTCAGAATAGGTTGTTATCAAGCAATTATGTCCATTTCCCTCTTTAGTTGTCAGAGGCCCTACACAAGTTGCTAAGTCTTCACATCCTCTTAGCTGCATAATTTTTTGCTTGGAAAGAACCTCTGAATTTTTGCTGGTGAAATTAAGGTATTATCACTGAATTCATTTGGACATAATGGATCTAGCCCTAAACCGTCCTTTCTCAGTGCTCTCCTTTCATCAGTAGATTTTTTTTTTTCATTGCGTTCAAAGACTTCACATCAATCTAGTAGAGAATTTTATTACTATTATTTTTGACAAAACAGTGTTTCAATGGAAATGCCAATTGTTCAAAACCAGAAGTCAAAACATGCTCTAGCTTTGGAGAAATATTTGTCAAGAGCTGCTTTTCATATCCATAAAATTCAAGATCAGAACAAGACAGAAAGACAGATCAAGCCCTTCAAAACATTATACAGTCAAGGCACTCATGCATAAAACCACAATTTCAGCCTCTGGATGAGGGCTGTGGCCACCTATCTTTGTGCTATTCCTGAGACTCTCGTGACTTCAGAAACCTTGCTTCTTTCTCGCCGTGTACAAAACCAGACCAGGACCTTAAGAAATGTCACAATGGACATGGATGGAAAACCCAGTTCCCTCTCATCTATAATTACATCTCTTCAGCAGACAAAGCACTTAAAGAAGGGGGCTGCTACATGCCATGTTTATTCTAGTTGCACTCCGGGGATGCTCCTCCTGTGCTCTACCAAAAAGTGATCAGATCAAAACCTGCCTCTGGTTTACGATTACATTTGGGGTTCCTAGCCATCATTTGTTTTGACAGCACAAGTCAGCATTGACAGAAATGAACAGCCATGCAACTGCAATTTCCATACAGGGTCCAGCACATGACAAACCTAACTACTAAATAAAAGTTAAAGGGTAGAGTTTCTAAAAGTTAACACAGGCAAAATGTGCTTCGGCAAACTACACGTCATGGAAAGAACTCTAAGATGATATCACACCACCCATAAAATGGAATTATTGAAAAAAAACCCCACTGTTTATCAGGTCATTATCAGACCTATCATTTTCTTACTAAATTAAAAAAAAGTGTGGAATTGCATGGCTTAGGCTTTATGCTTTGTCTGTCTCTTTAATTGTTTGCTTTCCTAAGTCTCATTATCGATAGCCACAGAACACTAGATTTACAATAAACACATGCTCATCTGACTATCTGTGATTTTGGAAGCTTCCATATTCCACTCTGAACTTTGCATGAGAGACTCAAGGCATTTGGTAAACTGCACTGTGTTTTGAACAAGCTTTTCATTCTACTAACAGGTTATCCTGATTATTTTTAAAGTCCCTTTGCACACAAAAAGAAGGGGAGCTGGGGCAAAGAGGGAAAGAAAAGAGTCCATTTGAAAAAAATTACACTGCTAGATTACAAGAGTTGAAAGCTGGTATGTAACTTTGCTCTGGGTGATCAAACTGCTAATCAGGAATGCTGTCGGGAACAGAATGGAATTCCAAATAAATTAGCCATGTCCAAGAAGCCAATACAACACAGGATTAAGGCTCACAAAGAAAACAAATTTATTCAGCCTACTTTATCGGAATTCTTAATAACGTGTACTAGTTTTTCTCATCGCAGTCTGAGCTCTTCCACTGGAACAGTGTGGAGAAGGAAAAATGAGTCACACTTCATAAATCTCCTACTTGTACAGACACCTAAAAATGTTACATAGAGCAAGACATACAATAGCAGTATATAGAAATACATATGCATATCACAGTTACAGTAGAAATGCACATATTTTTTTCTCCACATTTATTTCCACGGCATCTGACAAAGACACTACACGCTTCCACGAAAATGTACAAAACTGAAGAAAAAGGTTAGAACTGCATTGATCTCCACACCAAAATTAGCTTGAATACTGTAGTATATAAACCACTGAATTCAATAACCAACTATGAAAATAAATCTCTCCCCTGTATCACCACGCCATGCACCACATCTTTTTATCAAGTACAAAAAGAAAAATTCTTATGTCCACTCTGCAGTGAGGAGTACTGTGGCTGAGGTACCATCTGCAACTCAAATGCATATTCTATTTTTGCTTCTGACAGCATCCCAGAGAAACTTTTCAGAATAGTTTATGCCAAAGTCACAGGAATATTAAAATATGTGCTTAAGTTTTTGCATTTCCTTGAATTGGGATTTTAATCTTTATCAGACTATTTTTCCCCCCATTTATGAAATAGAGATGATAACAGGCTCTTATCTATACAGACGATTGAAAAGGGAACTATGTTTTTTGAGGCATTTCTGTAAAAATAAAAAAAATAAGAAGTGACAAATTACTCACGAGAAGGACTTCAGGCAGAACCTAGGCATGTATAGCAAAACTGTCCTGCGAGGGAAGTGTATGTATCACCTTGGCTTCTGAAAAAAAATAAGTCACAAACATATTCTAACTTGAGCCGTTGTCTAGTACACTTATTCACTGGAAAATAAGAGAGTAAATACAGTACCGTTCGCATTTACATGACTCTGCCATATTACCTTAAGAATCCATGCATGTGCATGCATAGATTTCCTGTAATAAAATTCATCAAGCAAACCACAAGTTGAGTGTGAGTGTTAGAGATTCATTTGTGTGGTGGTTCCCAGACATGGCATTGCCCCGCTTTCCAGATGACCACACTGCACCAACAATTTGATATACCTGGTTAGTGCTAGGTATTTTCTAAAGACTTTTTGTCCGAGATAAGGGGGACTTCCTGTAAGACACCATTTGTGCACCACTTCCCTCCCCATAATGAAAGAAATCAAATGCTATTTACTATTATCACTGTATCTACTATCTTATTCGAGCGCAAAAGCACACATTTCTACCGATTGTGACTTCGTGTAAGAATTTTTGCCAAGCAGTTTTTCCTAGTTGTAGGAAGATATTTGCATAAATATGGAAAGAAAAGGAAATATCCTCAATTCACCTTCTCTGGAAATGCATCTCCAGAGGATGTCGATCAAATGACGCAAGCCATTGCTGCACCATCGAGACATGGCTGGAAGGGTTCTGTCTACACCCTGATGCCTCCATTAAAGGCATATAAAGAATCATTTGATTTGAGCAAAATATTTTAGGGAAAATATAAACTATGTTGTTTTTTCAGGAAAATAAACCAAGAACGCAACAAGCACAACCAAAACCTTTCATAAAACCCAAGGAAAAGCATTGATTTTAATTTTTGAAAGGGTCTCTTTAAATAGGAAACAGATTTGTATTATTAACTACTGAAAGAAATGTTTTGATTCAGGGGACAGTAGAAAAGACATTTTTCCAGCTAAAACAACTTGCCAGATCTTTGGTACACATTCATAAATAGCTTCAAATCATTAGAGACAACAATTGTGGCAAATGAACTAGTGGTCTAGAAAATGTTACCTTGTTCTACCTTGATCTGCCAAACAGTGCTGTATATGATCTATATTAACAGATGATTCATGTGCTCAAGCTAGGCACATGTGCAAGTGCTTGCAGAGTTGGTGTGGATTTCTACATTTCCAGAATACTGACACTGGATTTCTGAGTGAAGAAAGGAGGATGATCACTGGCAATGAGCAGCGCCGCTCCACTTACTTGCCCCTGGCTGATTGTAGGCCAATGAGATGTAATCTGGGTTACCACATTAAATATTTGGCTTTAGAAAATAATCACATAAATTATAGCTTGATCAGCAAGTACGCTCTTTTTGTACCCTAAAAACAGTATGCCTGGATTACATTTCAGATGTTTTTCCCTCTAAAAACACAGAAAATAAGGCAAGTAGGTGAAAGGTAACTGTATCACTTTACAGACACAAGCTACCCTCTGATTACAACTAATTAAGATATTCAGCAGCCTTAAAACAATACCTTTTTTTAATCAATGAACCCAGACGGCATTCACAGCTTTTTGCGATGACAAATGCCCTTTGAAAGAGTTAATAGGCAAAGGTTTGTACTGGCAATGAATAGGGCTACCTTTAATTGATCCAAGAGCCTTAGAGAGCTGTCTTATAGCATGATGATGTATTTGGGTTGCAAATAGGCCAAAATAAGCATAAAGAAAATCTGTAAGACCATGAGACCTTTCATTTTTTCATTGCGGGGAGGGAAGCGGGGGAACTGCTGGGGAAAACAAGAGAACTATGATGGGGTTATCTTTGTGCTCTGGCACTTAAAATAGATAAAACGACAGAAATTTTGAGGAAAAGAGAGGAAGTGATCAGGCCATAATTCTGAGAATGAATGTCAGGATGCATGAAAACATACAAAACAAGGCTTCTTCAGAAATATAATAAATTTAAAAAGAGGAGATGACCTAATGGTATAAAGAAACATTGATTAAAGAAATACCCTTGAGGGAGAAAGATATTCCATCAGCTTTAACAAACTGCATGGCCCTGCATTGCCTCTAAACTTCTTCAGTGAGGGGAAAAAAAAACGTCTGGAGAAGAGGCAGTCACATGGATCCATTTATAATTTTTCCCCTCGTTCTTTGTTCATCTTTTACATGGCTTTGTTCAAGATGTACAGGAAATTTGCACATAAGAAGTGGCTCACAAAATTAAAGATGATGGGTTAGTAGTGAGCATTTGTTCCTGAGTGGCCAAAAAAGAAAAAAATTCATTTTTATAACCAATGCAAAATCCATCTAATCATATTTTTTCTTTATGAGACTGATTATGCACTAATATTACCTAACAATTATGAAGAAATCAGTCTATGCATACTTAAACTAGCCTTTCATTATAAACCCAGTTTTGGCAGAATCCCTCCCTCATTTAGCAAAAGCTGAAGTGATTTCCTTGAACCTTCACAGGTGCAAATTTCATGCCAAGGTAGAATTTTTCTGGAAAGTCTGAGGCAAATCAGACAAGGAAATTCCTAGACTAAATGAGTACTTTAAAATGGAATTACTGTGTAAGCATATTATCAGTAACTCAGGGGGGAAAAAAAAAAACCACAAATAGAAAGTTGCTGGGGTCTGAGATACTCTTAAAAGACAGATACAGGAAAAGCTATACAAAAAACTGGCATCACTCCTTAAAAATAAAAAAAAAAAAAACAGAGCAATAAAATATCTTGCTCCTGTAGACGTATCCAGATGCATTAGGAAAAGTAAGTCAAGTCCACTTTCAATTCGGAACAGGGAACCAATAAGCTGTTCTCAAATTCTGCTCATCCTGCAGCCAAGAAGAACAAGTCTTCCAGCAGTAACTAAACAAGAAAAAAATACAAAGTCTTCATTGCAGGTCTGGGTAAACATGAAGAAAAGACTGAACTTACCTCTCTAAGACAAGAGAGCTGAGACAGGATGCTTTGAACAACAATACATTCCAGTCTGGAATATTTACCTCCTGCAATGAGTTTTCCCTTGTGGCACAAAGTTCTGAGCAAAAGAACAGATAAAAACTTCCTGTCATAAGTTCAAGACATTTCTCTAATTGATTGTTCTAAGCCCACATCACCAAGCACCACAGAATTACAACCATACTACGGTAAGCACCAGCTGCATCCTTCACATAAAACCTCACTTCAAGGTACAAACACCAGCAGATGAGCAGGAGAACTGGAACATGTGGATAGTGGCCACATACTACAGAAAATATATGCTCAGTTGTGCACAGCCTTGCTTACTTCTGTGTACAGAAAGTCAAAATATTGTGCTGCATTTTGAGTTGTTTTCTTTCCTTTTTAAATAATAATAACAGTTTTGAGAAAGTCTTCTCCTTGTTCTATTCACTTTCAATTAGACTGTTACAATCCTTTGTAATTCAAAGCCAAAATATTTCCTTCCACTGCATCAGGTTACACATAAACTCTAGCTAAGACATGTTTTTTAAAAAAAAAAAAAAAAAAAAAATCAGGATGTACAGATTACCCATCCCAGTCCCCCCAAGCAAGGTGAAGCACCATTGTTTTATAAACTAGAAGACAATCGCATCACAAAATAACCGTGTCCAGTAGCTTACTATTTGACAGAAAAAAACCTGACCAAACTCTGCTATCACACTTCTAGCTGGTGGAGGTCCGGGAAGACAATCAGGATTTCCTCCAAAGGATATAGCCATCAAAGCTGCAAGCAAAGTAATCCCATCAAGGCTCACATGGTAGATGAGACTTACAAGTACAGAGGAAGCGTAGGTGGTTGACTGGATAGGAGGTCTCCTTTCATCACTTGTGCCAAGACCACCAAACTACGAAACTCGGCCGCCACATCAGTCCCACAGTAGCCATTGAGACCTTGGGGACAGTTAGGGGAAAAAACATCACTAAAGAATGACAGGTAAAACCCTGGAACATGAAGGAAGCAAGAACGGTAACACGAAAGAAAGTAAATCAGAGAATTAGAAAGGCTTATCTTTAATATGTTCGCCTAAGACCTATCAAGATGTTGTATGCACTTTATCTTACGTTCCACCAAACTGACTTTCATCATAACAGCACCTTCAACAGCAAAGTTTGCCCCAACAAGTGGTACAATCGGCCTATTTGCGGGACACTCCATACTACTCAAGATCGTATCTCTACTGCTGTCCTTGCAGACAGCCTACAGGAAAAGGGCTAATATTCTAATCCTGTTCATGCACGTTCTTCGCTTTCCTGTTCTTCGCTTTCACTGAAGAACACACTGAGACAGGACACTTCTGTGGCAAATGCCAGCAAAATCTGAGCTATTTTCCCAAATCAAGCCTAAAATGTGTTTATAGGTTTGTTTATACAGCCACAAAACACAGACTGCCTGGGAGCGTGTGTGGGAGCTGTTTACAAAGGGCACACCAACAGAGCACTACCAGGATGGCCAGAAAGCAAACAGGACTGCAGACTGCTGCAAATACGTGGGATGCCGGTATATTCCCAAGGCTGTCAGGCTCAAACTGTGAGCTCAGTGAATAAGCAGTGCCACATGCTACCTACGATTACTGCACGTACGTGTGTAATACGGTCTAGTGGTAATGTTCCTCCACACAAATGGACAGCTGTTGTCATAAAGTTTACTCCATCCATCTCTTCACAGGTTCAGTCTGACCACCAATGCCAAAGTCGTAAGAATCCTATACACATGAGCTTATCTTTGACCAAGCAAATACTATACTGATGAGGAACTGGGACACAGAAAGTCTGAATAGAAATGAACCCAGATTTTCCAAGCAGCATCTATTCTACTATGCCTCATAAAACTACTAGCAACAACATATTTTTAAAGCCAGTTCATGTTTTACTCTTGAAAGAATATTTCAACATTTGGTTAATCTTTACCCCTGCATGCACATGCACACAAACACACCTGGAACAGCTGAAACAAAGACTTAAAGGTAGGGGAAGCTGATACAGAAAGAGAAATGGGTTTTCCAGTGCGAGAGATCGACTCAGTTTCAGAGACAAGATCAAAAACCATTACTTCTTGGTCCTCAGACCAATGTTCAGACAAAAGCTTCCCAGGTTCCTTACAAACTGAAATAACCCTCTATCATGAAAAAATATTTTTTAAAGTAATCTCCAAGAAGCTTTACTTAAAAGCTAATTGAATTTCTTTGCAAAACGTGCTGTTCAGACGAGCTTTAATTACACTATCACCTACAATCCCAGGCCCAAACAGCACACAGGGAAATAAAACCCACAACGTTTTGCCGAAGGAGGCAGAAAGAGTTTTCATGCCACAGCAGAAGCAGCAACAGGCTCAGATAAGGCTGTGATTTCAGCTCCACAAGTATAAATCCTCAGCAACTTCACGTTGAAGAAAACCTCACCCTAAAAGCTCCGTGGACTCTCCTCAACTCAGCTAGGATACTAAGAAAGCAAACTTTGATCCTTTTTTCTAAAAAAATCTGCTTCACAATTCAACATCTTTGATGTAAATCGTTCAAAAGACTGAGATGGCATCAAGTCAGGGACAGGATGGAGGGAAATGTGCTTCCGTCTGTGGGGGAACCATTAGGAGGAAGGTTAATAGCCCTGGGCATGCGATCAAATTAAGGTTTGTGCCAGTTTCCCCAGGGTTTCTCTTGCTATCACCAGCTTCCCTAGGCTGGGCAACTCACCCTCTTCTTCCTATGAAAGGCAGTTCTTAAGCAGAAGCACAACAGCCTGCTGAGGAGAAACAGGAAAGATAACCACGTAACTAACTTACATGGGTGAAGTATGAAATAGGTAGAGGGAGGTAGCCGTTAAGTATCTTTGCCTTTGGAGAGATACAAACTTGCTGTACGTGCAGCTTAAAAGTTGGGGAGGGAGCAGGAATCCGGACCTTCCCAACACGTGGATCAGAGCACCGAGTCTAAACAAGGCTGGAGTTAGCATTCAGAGCACACAGCCCAGCAGAGTATGGGAAAGGGATAGAGCAGCCCAAAGAGCTGGCGCCACTAACTGACGAGCAGAGCGCAAGTGATAAAGATTTACTGCGAGAGAGGAGGAAACAGTCCGCTGGCCCGATTAGAGCTGTGAATACCGAGTTGTTCAGGGAGGATTTTGCAGCTGACTGATCACAGGCTGTCGGAGCAGGCCTCGGACAACAGCTGCAAGGCTTGCTGGGCTGCAGAAACAAAGGGCGCCTAGCACGGTGCAAAGAAAGAGTTGACAGGTTGTTGTTAGCAGTGGCAAATGTGTGAGGTATGTCACTGTGTGTGAGACGGGGTGGGTTGGGTTGGTGGGGAAGAAGGAGGGCAAGAAGCACAGGCAGCACTCAGAAAAGGGGGGGCTCGCAGGGGAGGGAGCAGGGACACAGGCTTGGTCAAAGCATTTTCCTAAAATCAGGCCGGTGTTTTTAAGGAGGACAATCACAAGGTCTGTTTACTGCTGCCAAGATAAATTAGCCCATCGTCTCATTTATAGGACGAATCCGGTGGCACAGACTATAAGGTGCATGGCATTAAAGGGACTAATTAGACGATTCCGGCAAATCTGAATTAAGACCCTTTCTTTCTTTGAAAGCTGGAAAGCATTTCTCAGGACTCTAGTCAGATGGCTTAGGTTTTGTCGGGCTTTTTCTTTCTGTTCTGAGAAGGGATATCTTGTGCAATTCCCGAACTCACAAGGGTCTGCTCTAAATTCTGCTCTGAGCTTCAAGAACAGTTGTTAGGAAGCTGCTGGCATTTACATCATATCTAAAAAAGTCCAAACCAAAATCCCGGATTCTGCAGGAATTCAGCTCCCAGTCCAGGAACAAACTTTGCAGCTGGTCCCTCCTGTTACAGCGGGCTAAACCAGAAGCCCACATGTGAACATACCTGAGCTAAGAGCCTACAGCTGAATTCTCACACATACAAAACAATCTACGTTTTTCAAAAGCTGGCTTCCAATCTGACACCCACCACCCCTCCCTCCAAATACAGTGTCTGTAGCCAAATGCTTTTCCCAAGCGGCTCCGTGCTTTCTGGAGCCATGGTTCGCTAAGCTTGTGAGTGCTGGGTGGGAACGTATCAATGAAACTCCAGAGATGATCAAAGACAGAAGCTGGAGAACAGGAGAACTTACTTTCAGCTCCCTGTTTGGCGAGTTTAGGATTCAGTTTCTGAAATCTGGCAACTTTTTACTCCAATTGTGACAAAACCAAAATGTTATGAGCCCCTCTGAAGCAATACTGCATGCTGTTTGCACACAACCACTGTATTACAGTGGTCACTATTAAAATGTTTTACAACTGGTTAAGGTTACCATAGCATTCACACTATACTAAGAGAAGGGAATACCATGAAAATCACAGAAACATTCAGCCCTGCAAGCTGCAAATATCAGATGTTTCATAGTAATCAGTGACATTTTGTAAAGTATAGGCTTCCTGCTTTTTTTCATATATATCTATTAGTAACCAACAAATAACAGACACTAAGAAATTGCAGGGCCCTTTATAATATCCAATCAATTATACAAACAAAACCTATTTTGATTTCTCTCTTCTAAATGGTCTCTGGGACCCAGTTAGTCTAGTCCCAATGGGCAGCACTTGATACACTGTAAAGGGAATTCAGAACAAGAGGCATTTCAAGGCTTCTAACACAGCTCCATTCTCCCAAAATATAAAAAAATACCAGCGTGCAGAATACTCCATCTAGGGGCAGAAATGTAACCCAAAATTTCCTTAGCCTCTGCTTTGACATGTGTTAACCTCATTCTACCAGGACTGAGTGCATGAGAAATAATCAGACATTTCACGGAGGTTCCAAATAGTTCTTCCTCAGTATGAGTCCATAGATTTTTAGTTTTTATTTTTTTAAATACAGAGCTTCCAGCTTGAATTTCCTCTCAAGAGTGATGAAGAACACAGGCACTACTTTTATGCATCTACTAGCAACTGGATTATACTTCAAACTACAAATATTACCTTAGGAACAATTTATAATCCATCGTATCCATCTGCTCAAAGTTTTTAGCTGAATAAGGGTGGCCAGTGAGCTCAACTGCAAAGAATAATGAAATGCCTGAAGGGCTATTTAGGTAGCTATATTTTTTGATATAATTAGGCTTCTACAGAAGTCAAAGCAAGGTCTGAATTTGACTTCAGGGAGAGCAAAAGGGGCTTGTGACAGAGGCATACTTCTGAATAAGAAATTTTTTCTGTAGCTGGATAATGCAGTATGATTTATGCTTAATATTAGCACATAGGAATTGTTCACCAAGTGTTTTTGAAAGCAATGTATACAGTAGACAGAAGCAACAAATTTGCAGGCTCGGAAAAAAAACCTAAAAAGATATAATGCTCATAAACAGTTTTTTCTCTTTAGGGGAAAAAAAAAAGAAATAATTGCAGCAAGTATATCAAGCCTTTCCCTCTAATTATATGTTTTCTTTATACAAATAGCTTTCAGCTGACAAGCCTACACTAGTTTTCCTTCCTAAGCAATGGGTTACAGCTTGTCCATAATGTTACAGCTTTCCACTGCACTGTGTCTTGCTCTTTGTCTCTCTGATAGAGAGTGGCTGCCTCTGAGGCTGGTGTAACACTTTTGAAAGTTATCAAATTACTTCCTACATTTGCCCTCCTTAAACACCTATATTTGATCACCTCCATTCTTCCTATTCAGCCTCTCAGCTACAAACTTCATACTTCATAAATGCAGAGGTTAGAATTTTCTAGACACCACTTTAATTTTTCAAATAGCAATCCAATTACTGAGCAAATTGGCACATGTGCCTAGTTACATAGTGACTTGGCACTGCCTCCGCTCATTGCTGGCAGTGATGAATGTGTTCCCCCTTAGCCCTCCTCGTCTATCTGCTCCAGCCTCTGAGCCAACACCAGTGACCACATAAGGAGAGTGCCTGGCAGCTGCAAGCCCGAGGTGCCAAGAGGCAGATTGTATTCTGTAGCAGCAGGATCTGGGTCTGTGACTGGCTTCCTGGCTAGTCTTTTGTAAGACCTTTTCCATGGCCTCTAGGTTGGCTCTAATGAAGCCTGTAGAAATGCCTGCAGGGAGCTGGTATAGAAGTGAGTTAAGTCAAAGGTTTAATTTAGTTTCTAAAGTGAAGTGAATGTATATTGGCCTTCTTTTTCCACCCTGCAATTATACTCCTGCCACATTTATGAGAAAATACAGTATTCAGTCAACAATAGGAGTGCATTCCTGGGTATGTCTGCACCGCACATTGGGGCAAAGATCCCCAAGCCAGCCTCAATTAACTTAGCTGCAGAACCAGAAGCAATATAGCTGTGTTTGCTCGGTGTGACACCCGAGCTAATTAACTATGTATGGCAATAACAGAGCTTTACTGTTTCTGGCACCGAAGCTAGTATCCCTGTGTGGTAATCTACTACAGACATGCCAGCTCACTCGGAGGTAACCTGAGGGGCTCCCTAATCTGATGTTGCCTTGCACTGCAGAGATATATTTAAGAATACTCCAGGAACTGGCAGGAATTTGTTGACCTCTTTACATCATGTGAGAGTGGTGAGGCTACAGATGTGGTTACAGTAAATCTGGGCTGTTCTTCTTCCATCCCATTCACATTCTTTTATTACTCACAACATGATGGTTACAGAGCATCTTTAAGTAATGTGTTAAGCATCTTGAGCAGCATCTGTCACATGTGCTGCTTTCTAAATTTCTCACTTCCTTCTCCGGGGGCAAAAAGCTGGACAAAGATATTTTAAAGTATTTCTCAAACATGCATTTTCTGCCTCTCTCTCTCTTCTTTTTTTTTTAAAGAAATTTAGGTCTTAGCCCTTAAGCAAACTTCTTCGGACTGTTTAGAAAGCCATTTTCAATTATTTCAATGGAGCAGATAAGAACTTTCTCACAACAGGATATTTTCTCCCCATCTGGATTTTTTATGGTCTCCAAGAAATTAACTTTCTTATATTAAATGAGTACAGGTTCCAAAGAGCAGCAATGCACTATGAACCCTGTAATACAAACATGCTTTGGTGAAGGTAAAAACAAAACACAACAACCTGCCAGCTACTCCTCTTTCAGAACCCCACCTCAGGCATACCAAGAAGCTACTGGAGAGAATCAGAGTTATTTGTCCAGCAACTTTCTGATGCAGATGGTAGTCCGGAAAATATCCGAGTGGACTCTGACCTGTACACACCAGAATATTTTGCCAAGTTTGTTTGCTTGGACTTTACTTATGAATACAGTTGTTTGTTACTGATGGAATTTTTCCTTTTTTTCTTTTAAAAAAACGGTATGTTGACATCGGTACTTAATGAGATCTCTGAGCTGTAACTATTACATTATATTTAATCAAATTCTCCTTAGTTATCCCTTAAGAGCTTTAGCAGCTGAGCTGCTTTTACTGATGTTTATCTTGTTTGATATCTGTATGTAGATAGGAAGCCTAAGATCTTATATTGTCTTTGTAGATACCGAAGTGGAGTTGTAATTCCAAGAACCACCATAAGGACCTGAGGACTTCCTCTTCAAATCTAATCACCCAGCTCTCAAGCCTGACTTTGCACAAGGCAGCAAACACGATGATGAATTTTAACACACATGACTCTCAGACTATCCATCAGTACAAACACATACAACTGCAACGCAGCAATGTGGATTTTAAGTGTGATATCTGAGCATGCCATTTTCCCACTATCCTCTCTGCCTCTGCCACAATTTTGCGTGGGTTACTTGAGGAGTCATTTTCAAGAAACAACACTAAATCCTACACAGACTTTACATGTAATATATTTAAAGTAGTGATTTAAAACAACCGGGGCCTTTATGGGCAATCCTATTATGTCTAGTAAACCTGTTCATCCAATCTGTAAGAATGGGTCTCTCCGTAAGAGCGTAATGAACTGCTCTGGTGACTGCAGTGGCTTACAGACAGACACCTTCAGAAAAGCAAACAACACATTTTGATTAATAGATTTGAGACTATGTTCAAAACGTACCTGGGGATCTTTGGACTGATTCTAAAGCACCAGGGAAGGTAAAGTACACGCAGGATTGGTAGGCTCCATAATATTATTCAGGGCTTGTACTTCTGTATTTCAGCGATGTTCAAATGAAGGGTAAAATCCTCAGAGCTGCAGATGATGTGCGACCCTACTGTCATCTTCAATACCTTCTACAGGAGCAGGAAACTGACGTGGAAACTGGACTCTTGGCTACAGGCCTGCAGGACACAAAGAAGATCTAGTTATCCAGAAGGGGACATAAGCATGTGCTTAATACTAGGCATGTGAATGCCCCAAACGCATAAAAGCTCACATGCCAAAGTTAGCAACATTGCTGTAGCCAAGCTGTGCTGAGAGTTAAGCATGCATTTAAGAGCTTTGCTGGACGGCAGCCATTTACAGATGTACAACCAGTATAGAGACATGTAGGCACAGACTTCCTTTAATGGGTCCACTGAATTATCTTCCTGAAGATACATAACTTGGATATTTTGATTAATGTATTTATAAACCCAGATACTCCTTTTTTGATTACATCCCAGACACTAACACATGTATCATTCTGCCTGGAGTCCTTAGTTTAGAACACTTCTTAAAAATTCAAGGCCAGATAAACAATTCAAAATCAAATGCAAAAAGCAGCTGGAATCTGATAGTACAGAACTCTCCCAGCTCCTGTTCTCCTCTTGCCTCATCCTTGATTTGTTTGCTTTGAAGATGCTGATAGGTGCTTATCTGCATGTAATGATAGCTACTGGCAGCAGCTGGATGGATAGGAGAAGAGAAAGTGGAAGAAAAACAATAGGAAAGGGGCACTAAGTCATTCTCTCTAGGATAGGCATCGGACATATGCTTGCTACTCCAGTCAGAGTGCAATCAAAGCTGTCCTGTGCCACTGCCAAAAACTGCAACAGGTGCCAAACGATTACAGCATTGCTTAAATCCACTCCTAAGGCACCAGCTCAGGGACTGATCCAAATCCCAGAAGCCAATGAACGTCTTTCCCCAGACATCAACTATTTTCAAATAGTTCCCTCTTATTTCCAGTGTGATGCTAGGGGCAGGGGGGGACAGGACACAAATAAATTCAGCTGCCAGGAAGCAATCCTCTGATTTCGCCACTGCAAGTCTGGACAGATGCCAAAGCCAGGCACAGCCTCCCAAACACATTTGTAAGGTAATTAATATTTTATATTCACAACAATAAGAGAACTTCATTCACAAGGAACTATTAAGATAGTTTCTGGTTCCATTCTCCCCAGCACATTACAATGACAACTCCATGCCAGCAGCAGCCACACGGCCTAAAGGTGCCAAGCTGGCAAGGATACTCTCTCTCAGCATTTGGCATCTAACCCCTTGGCAAACCCCTCAGCAGTTGTGCTTGGCTGCTTTCGGATCCGTCATGTGGTTAGGCTGCTGATAGCATAGGAGGGTGCTGCGTCCTCTGGGCACCATTTCACTTTAACACCTGTCTGATTCAGAGGAATGCGCGCACATGGAGAGCGAGATCCCCGCACAAATCCTCCCAGAGACCCAGAGCACATGCTCCATTTGTTACTGAAAGGGGTCGTTTCCTCAGGCCCACAAGTGCTTCCCCCCCCTCCTTCCCCTTCACATATCTGTACAGAGCCCTTAGAGGGTCCTACATCCTGCCATGCATTCCACATGTGTTGGAGGTTTGCTCTGTGAACCAGGAACACAAAACATAGCCTTTTTGTATATAATGAAATCTCATATTTTACTGTGCTCATATAAAGCCATTTCTTTGTGAATAAGACTTTTTTATTTGTGACATTTTAACGATCTACAAATGTTTGGTATAGATGAAAGGAAATGATTATTTCCAGGTCACCTTGCAGTAATACTTTTTGATAGGCACCATAATTCCAATTAAATTGAGTAATAAGGGAGGGGGGGAAACCCTTCAAACATTTAAAGTGCCACTGAAGCAGAAATATTTTAGAAGGAAAACATAAAAACAAGCATACACCATTTACCACAAGCCGTAAAATATCAGAGAGGCACATAGATAAGAAAACTAAGAGCCCTTTTTCCACTGGGGACTACTCAAAAAAATGTGGCTCTTACGACACGTAGACTGTAAAAATATAACTCCGTGTCCCACAAACACCACGCATTGTTGTATTGAATGCAGCAAGTTTTTGTGTCACAGGATCGGGTCTGACTTGGGCCACAAACTTAGTGAAATAACCCCAAGTCTGGTCCCTCTGACATAAGTGACAAAATCACAGCTACCACCCCAAACCTGGCAGAGGCAGCTCTGCAGGAGCGCTACAGCAGAGGTGCAGAGATGCCTGTTGAGACTCTGCATAGCACCTCTCCAAATCTGTGCCTGTTCAAAAGCACTACAATCCACCTCACGTTTGCCTGAGCGACAGCCTGCACAGATTCATCCAGTACATTCCGACACTTTTGAGTGCAGTTATCTTTGGATCAGACGCTCTATAAAGCCTGAGAAATAAAAGCAGGTCTTCAGTTGCTAAGCTCACGGTGACAAAATAACTGCTATCGCTCACTCCAGTGGGAAGGCTCAGTGTACCCATTTCACCCCAACTGGAAGGTACAAATAGAAGCCAGGACTCCTGCATTCTACTTCGAGCCGTACCATTTGCCTGTCATGTCGTTAATGTGATTTTTGTTTTGCATCAAGCTTATGGCCCACAGATACCAGCCAAGGCCTCTCTGTGCCAGGCAGAGCACTAGCACAGAACACAAACCCTGCTCACTGCACGTAATTTTGCATCTATCAGTATTCCTATGTTTAGCCATCTGAGCTACTCTTTTTTTTTTTTTTTTTTTTAAATAAAGTTTAAGAAAAAAAGCAAACAAAAACCAAACAAATGACTACTGGTTTGAGATCCTCATACTAAAAGTAAAACAAGCTTAAACAGGACATTGGAATCAGAAGGTCACTGGGACTGCCCACAAATAAAATTATTCTAAAGTTACTTGAACAGAAGATAGGATAAAGCGTTTACAAAATTACGCTTCTCGTGCCCTACTCTAGCATCAGGTAAGCAACTTTTGAGGGAGCTGGCTTCTGTTTTGTTTCACTGAGTTTCTTTCCTTCTTGAGCAGTTCTTCACTGCTTTTTGGGGGGGGGGGGAAAGAAGTTCTCTGCCCCCTCTCCTCTGAAACACGTGCTTTCTTCAGAACGCTAGGACAACATACAGGATGGACACTGGGACCATGACAAATGTAAGATCCAGCATCTTGGAGGCCTTCCTGGCCACAAGCCAAATCTTTCTGGAATGGAAAAAGCTTTTCAATATGGCATTTTCAGTAACAAATTCAGTATTTAACCCTTGGGAGGTAAGGAAATATCCTAACTTAAAATTGTTATTCAGTTACATATAAAAATGTTATTATAGATAATTTTAGGGGGTTCTGTAATTACATTATTTTCCATTTCTTTTTGTCTATGACCTGGGCAATTGATTTCATTGTGATTAAAGCACCTGGCTTGTGGAGCAAAGGAGATGAAAAATAGGTACCAAAAAAACATATAAAACTCTCTAGCAACATTCCTGGAATAGTTTCTCTGTAAAGTACATGGCATGTTCAGAACACATGATTTTGTAGTACAAAGATTTTATTGGCTTCACTGCTCAGTGTGGTCATCTCAGATTCCTGCCAAATAAACCTACCACACCGTATCATCATTTATTTTCCATCTCTGCGTACACATATACTCTTTCTAAAAAGCAAGTTCCCCATTCCTGCACAAATTTACAAGCTGAATGCATGTTATATTATCTTTCCTTGAAAATTATAACCTAAGAAGAGGGCAGTGTATGTTACTAAAGTGGGAACAAGCAAGTACAGGACTTCAGAAGACCCACAAAAGAACAACAGTCAACAGTCGGGGAGGAAGATATGCCTCTGACAGGTTCCTTGCACCTCCTTTCTACAGCAACCGGGGGGTTGTTCCTCCTCCTGTCCCAGTCTTTGGGAACAAGAGCAGACTTATTTTCATACGAGTCTCAGCTGGACTGAGCCCTGGAATGAATGCACCATACAGCATGGCTTATATACAAGCTACATGGAAGACCAAGGAAAGAAAAAAATGTAATGTCAAAGTCAGAAAAGCCTCCAGTTTCAATTACATATATGTAAACCTTCTGCATGAATAGCCCTTGCCAGATGTTTCCTTATCATAATACACTTCCCCTTATTAACATGACTAAATAAATACAACTTACCCAAATCAAATCCTGACCATTTCCCCATTTTAAACTTAATGAATTTTCTCAGGTTTATGCACTTTTTGAGCATGCAATGCTGAAGTTGATCTAAAGTCGAGAGCTTCTTCATGAGAACATGCCTGATAGGGAAAACTTATGTTTTTTTAAAACAGCGTGCCATGACACAAGGGTAGAACACAGTTTTAAAAGGTTGCTGACTCTGGACAATTTATATGCTAATTTCAGAAATGATTCCTCCTACATTAAATAAGGAGCTCAGGAATGTTCCAAAGGTCTAGACAGACCACACCATTAACAGATTGGGTAAATCAACGCTAATACTGCCCACAGCGTATTACACCGTGTGAACTTTCTTCACTGCACACACTTTACTAATTTTAGTTCCACGTGGTTCCTCAGCTGACTGGCCAAAATATAAACTACACCAGCTCCCTAAAGCCTCCCTGTGCCCATCTTGACCTTGGACTTGCCTTTAATATTAAACTTGAAGAAAAAACTGAATGGTCACACTTTTTTATTCAGAGTACATTTATAAATGGTTTATAAAGGGTTAACAAATTATTAATAGATTATTTAAATGTTAAAAAAAGTATGGGCAACTATGAACAGTAAGGAGAGCTGTTATTACACCTAGTACTAAATGATCAGCTATTTAGAAAAGTGCAATGCAGACCCATACATCCTAGCCCAAACTCCATCAGTGTAAAGGCTAAGTCTGGCAAACAATTCAAATATCTTCAAACTTGTTTGAGCACTGACAAATCCTCCAGCATTTATCAGCAGTGTTCTGAGGCTATTATTGTTTTAAAGGACAAGTCAAATGTGGCTCCAAATTTAGACTTTGTACAAACAAGCTGTTATAAAGCCTTAGAATAACAGAAAGATTTCCAGTTTTTATTTTACTTCCAATAAAAATGATCTTTAAACAAATTCTCATATGGCATATGTAATCCTAACAATGCAGAACTGAAAAACTCAAAATGAAACAAGCATCATTAAATCAAAATAGAAGGATCATAAAATACTAAGATCAATTGAATTTTTAAAATTCCTTATGGTTACTAGCCACACTGCCGAAACAAGGCATTGATGCAAAGCATGATGCTGAGTCTAAGAGCTTAGTTGCCACAGTAAAAAAAAAAAATCTCACTAGTGATGAAATTTTGGTTTTAGAAATTACTCAAATCAGTGTCTAGAGCATTTGCAGCATCTGTGCATTATCATGATATGACAAGTTCTTGCAACCTCCCTTACTGGTAAACTCTTATGTACTAAATACTATGAAGTACCTTCATATGACAAAAAACTGATTCATCTTTAACTGAAGTAAGAACTTCTGATAGACTTTGGTTTTGCTTTTATTTTTTTTTTCTTTCTTCTTAACTGTCAGAGGTTTATACTAAATGCAAGTAGCTCACTCAATCCCATAATACCTTTTCTTAACAGATCGTGTAACATTTTGGGGACGCAGAGTTGAATACTAAGTCAGAAGTGCACTGGGCATGTGCCTCCTCTCATTGAATTCAATAGCTGAACTTCCACTGAGTGCCAAGGAATTGGATTAGGTATTCTGTTTATAATGTGCATGCCAGCAAACTCCTCTCCTGCCATCTCTCTCTCTCACACACGCACCCCCCCTCCCCAACTAATCAGTGCACGACGACTTAATTACATCATAGGCGCTATCTCTCAGCAAACTACCATCAGTTACAAAGTGCAGCCTTCCACAAACCAGTGCAAGCAGCACCCCAAGACCTGAAACAGCTACTATATCACACACAGCCAAGAACATGCTTTGCTATGCATCAGACACCTCAGTCAAATGACTCCTGATAATGATCAATGATGGTAAATTGGCAGCTGGCTACTGGAAAAATTCCAAACTTCACCTTCCAGCTACATGAATGAGGAGGATATATGTGAATATCATCTTTGGCAGGGAAAGGTACATTGTTTCACTGGTGTGGGAAAAACGCTTAATGCTCAAACATTTCCTTAAAATAAGATTACAGTGAAACATTAGAGGTAGCATTATTAGCAACAGTCAACTGTCCTGGCTAAATGAAAAAATAACCCCAAAACCCATCTCCAATCTGCAGAAAAAAAATCCAGTGTTTCATGCCCTCGCTTTTTTCTGAGCACTTCCACAGAGATGCTTACTGCAAAGAGAACAGGCCCTCACGTCCTTTGATTTTTGAAACTCAGAAAGTCCCCAACTTACCTGTTCTTTTTCCCTATCAATGAATAAGGAGGAGATTAATTGAAATTTTGAGGCTATAACGCAGTTCAGATACTGAAAACAAGAATCTTTACACCCCAAATTTATTTTTGAATGGCAAACCTTTTACAGGAAATAACGTGTCTCTGAAAAGACACACAAAATGTAAAGAGATTTAAAAAGGATTTGGGGATCTCAGAAACCAAAGTAGTTGCTGAACTCCATGACATACAGAAAAACTGACCTGGCTTTATTATCTTTGTGTCAAAACCATTGCCATGAAATATTCCATTGCCTTACATCAAGTCAGGACTTCCCCTCAAACCATGATATTCCACCACTGACCATGCCGGAGTTTTGCCATTGTTACAGCATCTCACCTTGTGCCCACAACACAGGAAGCCCTAAGGAGGCACTGTATGCTATGGGAAGCCAGGTTCAAAAAAGTATGTTTCTCAGATATTCTGTCTTTCATGCTTTTTCCAAGATAAAAATAAAAAACTAGTACAATGATAAGAAAGTTGCCAAATATTCATACAGATATACTTTTGGAGAAACCACTAGTAAAGTCAATGTCCAGATGGAGATCGGTGAGGGGTGGTGTCCCTCAGAGGTCTGTATTGAGATCAGTACTCTTTAATAACTTCATCAGTGACATAGTGCAATTGAGTGCACCCTCAGCACATTTGCAGATAACATCAAGCTGAGTGGTGCGGTTGACACACCAGAGGGACCTGGACAAGCTCAAGGAATGGGCCCATGTGAACCTCATGGGTTCTGCACCTGGGTCAGGGCTAACCCCAGTATCAATACAGGCTGGGGGATGAAGGGATGGAGAGCAGCCCTGCTGAGAAGGACTTGGGGGTCCTGGTGGATGAAAAACTGGACATGAGCCAGCAGCACACACTCGCAGCCCAGAAGGCCAACTGTATCCTGGGCTTCATCCAAAGATGCGTGGCCAGCAGGTCAAGGGAGGGGATTCTGCGCCTCTACTCCGGTCTGGTGAGACCCCTCCGGGAATACTGCGTCCAGCTCTGGAGCCCTCAGCACAGGAGAGACATGGACCTGTTGGAGGAGCTCCAGAGGAGGCCACAAAAACAATCAGAGAGATGGAACACCTCTCCTGTGAGGACAGGCCGAGAGTGTTGGGGTTGTTCAGCCTGGAGAAGAGAAGGCTCCGGGGAGACCTTGTTGCAGCCTGACAGTACTTAAAGGGGGCCTATAGGAAAGATGGAGACAGAGTTTTTAGCAGGGCCTCTTGTGATAGGACAAGGGTTACAGTTTTAAACTAAAATAGGGGGGGATTTTGACTAGATAGAAGGAAGAAATTTTTCACAATGAGGGTGAGGGACTTAAATCTGTTGGAAGTATAACACGGCAGAGAAGAAATAATCTGGGAGGTTTCTGGAGTGTGTGGAGGATAACTTCCTGACATAGCTGGTGAGTGAGCCCACCAGGGGAGGTGCCTTGCTGGACCTGCTGTTTACAAACAGAGAAGGACTGGTGAGAGATGTACTGGTTGGAGGCCGTCTTGGGCCTTAATGATTCTGTGGTGAAACACGGGCACAGGTTGCCTAGAGAGGTGGTAGACGCCCTGTCCCTGGAGACATTCCAGGTCAGGTTGCACAGGGCTCTGAGCAGCCTGATCTGGTTGAAGATGTCCCTGTTCATTGCAGGGCGGTTGGACTAGATGGCCTTTAAGGGTCCCTTCCAACCCAAACTATTCTATGATTCTAAAGCGCATGTGGACAGATGTCTGCTATTGAGCACATGTGTGCATACATATACATAAATAGATATGTATAAATACCCTATGCTTCCCAACAAAAAGTGGTCCCCAGTCAGAGATCATTCAGAGGCTCTGACTCAGCACTGTCCATCCAGCTTACAGCCACCTTTCTCCCCTCTTTCTCAGTTTTTTCACCACAGCTTTATTCACCGCATCCTTTACCTCCTGTGCAGGT